>NC_041384.1:290684183-290696947 GCF_002162155.2 Triticum dicoccoides
CGAGGTTTGGTTTTAGTTGTATGGAGCGCTCATCTGAGTGTGCCCTGAGAAAGAGATATGTGCAGCTCCTATCGGGATTTGTCGGCACATTCGGGCGGTGTTGCTGGTCTTGTTTAACCTGTCGAAGTGTCTTGAGTTACCGAGATACCGAGTCTGATCGGAACGTCTTGGGAGGAGGTCTATTCCTTCGTTGACCGTGAGAGTTTGTCATGGGCTAAGTTGGGACTCCCGTACAGGGATTAAAATTTCGAAAGTCGTGCCCGCGGTTATGGGCAGATGGGAATTTGTTAATGTCCGGTTGTAGATAACTTGAACCTTAATTTAATTAAAATGAATCAACTGAGTGTGTTACCGTGATGGCCTCTTCTCGGCGGAGTCCAGGAAGGGGACACGGTGTTGGAGTAATGTTTGCGCAGGCTGCTCTCTAGTTTCTCGCTCGTGCTTTGCCTTCTCTTCTCGCTCTCTTTTGCGAATAAGTTAGCCACCATACTTGCTAGTCGCTTGCTGCAGCTCCACCTATATTTACCTTGCCTTACCTATAAGCTTAAATAGTCTTGATCGCGAGGGTGCGAGATTGCTGAGTCCCTGTGGCTCACAGATTACTATTACACCAGATGCAGGGCCTGATGATTCCGCTCCAGGAGACGTGTATGAGCTCAAGTGGGAGTTCGACGAAGACTCTCAACGTTACTATATTTCCTTTCCCGATGATCAGTAGTGGTGCCCAGTTGGGCGTGAACGGGACCGTTGTCGCATGTTGGGTTCTCTTTTTTTTGGCGCCGTAGTCGGGCCATGAGTGTTTGGATGATGTAATGTTATTTATGTACTTGTTTGACATGGTGAGTGTAAGCCAACTATGTTATCTCCCCTTTATTATTTATATTACATGGGATGTTGTGAAGATTGCCTAACTTGCGACATATGCCTTCAATGCGATTATGTCTCTAAGTCGTGCCTCGACACGTGGGAGCTATAGTCGCATCGAGGGTGTAACAAGTTGGTATCAGAGCCTTCCCCGACCTTAGGAGCCCCATTGCTTGATCGTTTTTAGCGGCCGAGTTGTGTCTAGAAAAATGTTTGGAGTCATTTAGGAATTATATATCAGAGAGTTTAGGAATTCTTTTTACTTCCCAGTCTCCTCATCGCTCTGGTAAGGCATCCTGACGTAGAGTTTTGACTTTTCTCTTCTCAAATTTCACTAATTTTTTTCTTTAGGATCACGCTGGTCGCCACCCGCCGCCGCCCGGGGCTCCCTCTGCCCGCGCGCTGCCCGGGAGCCTCGCCGCCGCCGCCGTCGCCACCACGCGCCATCGCCAGCGCCGCCGGATCCACGCGCCGCCGCCGCGGCTCCGCCGCCCGCCAATGCCGCCTCCGCCGCCGTCTTGCCATCCTCTCCCTCCTCCGGCCATCTCCCCCTCGGCTCCGGCCTTCTCCGGCAAGTCCGGCGATGAAGCCGGCCAACATCGGGAACCGCGCCGCCGCTACAGTGCTCGGGCTGGATCTAGATCCGGAGTGACTCGTGTTGACTTTTTTTGCCCAAACCCTAGCTCATGTGCTCATCTTCATCATGTCGTATCTCCTCATCCGTAGCTCCGTTTTTCGCATATAGCATATCAAAATGTTCATCCCAGAGAGTACATCATTTCGTTCCATTGCATCATTTTCATTTGATTTCATCTTGATGCCCGAAATGCTGTTAGAAGAGGGCTACTTGAGTTAATTGTCAGATCTGCTACTCAGTTTAGCTCTTTTGTCATTTTTGCCATGATTATTGTGTGCATGATATGCCCGTGAGTTCTACATATGTTTTGATAAGGGTTTTGTAATCTCTCCAGAGGTGCAACCCATGTATTTTTAGAATGTGTGTGGTGACTTGTGCAAGCTTGCAAAATAGTGCACTTGCTAATTCTGTTTTCAGGGACTTAGTAATTTCACTAAGTCCTGGAGCTGTTCATCTCATGATGCCATATGTTCGTGTTGTTTCCTAGTGATTCGTGCCTCTTTTGAGGATGATCAGTAAGGATGTTTTGTTAACTTTGTGAACCTGGGCAGATTGTCAACTTGTTTGCAATTTTGCCGGTGATGTTGTAGTTGATCCGTGCATGCTATGCTATTGTTCTTGCCATTTCTAGCTTGCATTTTGTGCCTTCTTGATGGGTGTATGCTTGTCTTGCCATGACTTTCACTGTAGTGAGTGCATCGAGCTCGTAAACATGCCTACTTGGGTTATATTTCAGCATGTGCCAGTTTTCACTAAGTGTGAAAACTGATTATGTTTTTGCTATGTTCACTTGCTTGCAATTGTATTTTCTGATCCCTTTTGGCTCAAGGTCACTAAGGGACTTTTGTTAAGCTCTTTGAGTAGCTCCATGCCATGCTTTACTTTGCCTTGTTCATATCATGTAGCATGTAGTTTTGTTGCTCCGAAGAGGGCTCCCTGATCTGAAATTCCAGACAAGTGTTAATTTCACTAAGTCTGAGATCTGTTTGTCATTTGCATTTTTGCCATGCTTTTTTGAACCTGTTAATGGATGAATTGGCCGTAGCTCAGTGCTAGACTTTTGTTAAGCATCTTGTGTGCATCCCTGCCATGTATTTTGTTGTCATGTTTGGTTGCTGTAGCATGTTCATTTCATTGCATTTAGATGCCTACTTGCTGTAAATCACAGACCGGTGTCATTTTTGGTTCGCTTGCCATTTCCAAACCGTAACTCCGATTCCGAAGTTCTTTATATTGGTAACTTTAATATCACTATCTCCATATCTTATAGCATAACTTTAATATCACTATCTCCATATCTTAAAACAATCATCAAGTATCAAACTTCTCTTAGTATTCAATGCACTTATATGAATTTTTTTATTTATAATATCATAAGCAAATTACCATGCTGTTCTAAAGGACTCTCAAAATTATATAAGTGAAGCATGAGAGATCAATTATTTCTATAAAATGAAACCACCACCGTTCTCTAAAAGATATAAGGGGAGCACTAGAGCAAAAACTATTTAGCTCAAAAGATATAAGTGAAGCACATAGAGTATTCTAATAAATTCCGGTTCATGTGTGTCTCGCTCAAAAGGTGTGTACAGCAAGGATGATTGTGGTAAACTAAAAAGCAAAGACTCAAATCATACAAGACGGTCCAAGCAAAACACAGATCATGTGGCGAATAAAAATATAGCTCCATGTAAAGTTATCGATAGACGAAGACAAAAGAGGGGATGCCTTCTGGGGCATTCCCAAGATTAGGCTTTTTGGTGTCCTTGGATTTTACCTTGGGGTGCCTCGGGCATCCCCAAGCTTAGGCTCTTGCCACTCCTTGTTCCATAATCCATCAAATCATTACCCAAAACATGAAAACTTCACAACACAAAACTTAACAGAAAATCTCATGAGCTCCGTTACCGAAAGAAAAGAAAACACCACTTCAAGGTACTGTAATGAACTCATTCTTTATTTATATTGTGTTAAACCTACTGTATTCCAATTTCTCTATGGTTTATAAACTCCACTACTAGCCATACACTCATCAAAATAAGCAAACAACACAGCAAAAACAGAATCTTCAAAAATAGAACAGTTTGTAGTAATCTGTAAATAACAAAAACTTTTGGAACCCCAAAAATTCTAAAATAAATTGCTGGAAGTGAGGAATGTATCTATTAATCATCTGCAAAAATAATTAACTAAATATCACTATCCAATGAAACATGGCAGAAATTCTCGTGAGCGCTAAAGTTTCTGTTTTTTACAGCAAGATCAAAAAGACTTTCCCCAAGTCTTCCCAACGGTTCTACCTGGCACAAACACTAATTAAACACACAAAACACAACCAAAATAGAGGCTAGATAAATTATTTATTACTAAACAGGAACAAAAAGCAAGGAACAAATAAAATTGGGTTGACTCCCAACAAGCGCTATTGTTTAACGCCCCTAGCTAGGCATAAAAGCGAAGATAGATCTAGGTATTGCCATGATAATGATAAGGTAAATCGCGAAAACTCATCTCATACTCTCTACATTCAGAAGCAAGTTTTCTTTGTGGCAAGCAAAAATAATCAAAAGGGCTTAATTTAATGGGACAAAATTCCCCAAGATCAAGCTTGGGAGGTATTGGTTTCTCCTTTGGCCCCTCATATTGCACAACCAATTCATCATTATAAGCATTCTTTTGGCAAAAAGTCATGAGTCTTTGTTCAAGGGAAAAACCAAACCCATTATTCTGGATAGCAAAATTATCATTAAATTCAGGGATCCTATTAACAACAACATCAGTAGGAACCTTTTCTCTAAGGTTTTCATTAAAAGCAACATGATCTAAGGATCGTAAACGCATAATGTCTTCTTGATAAAAAAAGGATTGCTTCTATGGGAGGACGGCCAGCATCCACCCTATAATGCACAAAAATTTCATTGGCCTCTTTTATTATAAATCTAAACTCATGAGCTAAAAAGATGGTCGCTACTAGCTTAACAGAAGAATGCTCAATATTAGAAAATTCTAGGAAAATCCTTTGTATGGAAGGATGCATATGTAAAAATTGTCTTTCAAGTTCAACTATGAGCAAAGATATAGCATCCGCGAGACTAATAGTTTTATGAAGAATAGACCCGCTCACGGTGGGCAAAGCACCGACACAAGTAAAGAAATCCTAAAGAACTCCCTTCCCAATAATATTAACGCTACCAATCTGAAATCTTTTAGTGTGTAAAATGGTAGGATTTTCAAGAGGATCGTCAATAACATCAAAGTTTTACATATTATTATCCTTATCAACGATAACCTCCCCAGTTTCGGACATGAAGGCAACAAATTGCAAAAATAACGAGCACACAGAAGGCAAGAAGGAAAAAGAGGCGAACTGGAAAGAGGGCGAATAAAACGGCAAGGTGAAGTGGGGGAGAGGAAAACGAGAGGCAAATGGCAAATAATGTAATGTGAAGGATAAGAGTTGTGATGGGTACTTTGTATGTCTTGACTTGGCGTAGATCTCCCTGGCAACGGCGCCAAAAATCCTTCTTGCTACCTCTTGAGCATGCGTTGGTTTTCCCTTGAAGAGGAAAGGGTGATGCAACAAAGCAGCGTAAGTATTTCCCTCAGTTTTTGAGAACCAAGGTATCAATCCAGTAGGAGACCACGGGCGAGTCACCTCGTACCTACACAAACAAATAAGAACCTCGCAACCAACGCGATAAAGGGGTTCTCAATCCCTTCACGGCCACATGCAAGAGTGAGATCTGATAGAGATGATAATAATAAGATAAATATTTTTGGTATTTTTATGATATAAATTGAAAGTAAAGATTGCAAAATAAAGTATATTGGAAACTTATATGATGGAGAACAAACCGGGGGGCATAGGTTTCACTAGTGGCTTCTCTCAAGATTGCATAAGTATTACGGTGGGTGAACAAATTACTGTCGAGCAATTGATAGAATTGAGCATAGTTATGAGAATATCTAGGTATGATCATGTATATAGGCATCACGTCCGTGACAAGTAGACCGACTCCTGCCTGCATGTACTACTATTACTCCACACATCGACCGCTATCCAGCATGCATCTAGAGTATTAAGTTCATAAGAACGAAGTAACGCTTTAAGCAAGATGACATGATGTAGAGGGATAAAGTCATGCAATATGATATAAACGCCATCTTTTTATCCTCGATGGAAACAATACAATACGTGTCATTTCCCCTACTGTCACTGGAATCGAGCACTGCAAGATTGAACCCAAAGCTAAGCACTTCTCCCATTCCAAGAAAGATCAATCTAGTAGGCCAAACCAAACTAAAAAATTCGAAGAGACTTGCAAAGATAACCAATCATACATAAAAGAATTCAGAGAAGATTCAAATATTGTTCATAGATAATCTTGATCATAAACCCACAATTCATCAGATCTCGACAAACACACCGCAAAATAAGATTACATCGAATAGATCTCCAAGAGAATCGAGGACAACTTTGTATTGAGATCCAAAGATAGAGAAGAAGCCATCTAGCTAATAACTATGCAACCGAAGGTCTGAGGTAAACTACTCACACATCATCGGAGAGGCCATGGAGTTGATGTAGAGGCTCTCCGTGATCAATGCCCCCTCTGGTGGAGCTCCAGAAAAGGCCCCAAGATGGGATCTCTTGGGTACAGAAGGTTGCGGTGGTGGAAATAGGTTTTCGTGGTGCTCTCCAATGTTTTCAGGGTACGTAGGTATATATAGGAGGAAGAAGTAGGTCGGTGGAGCCACAAGGGGCCCACGAGGGTGGAGGGCATGCCCCCTACCTCGTGGCCTCATTGTTGGTTTCTTGAAGTACACTCCAAGTCCTCTGGATCACGTTTGTTCCAAAAGTCACTCTCCCAAAGGTTTCATTCCGTTTGGACTCCGTTTGATATTGTTTTTCTCCGAAACACTGAAATAGGCAAAAAAAAACAATTTTGGCTGGGCCTCGGATAATAGGTAAATAGTATAAAAGTGTATAAATAAGCCCGTTAAACATCCAAAACAGAATATATAATAGCATGGAGCAATAAAAAATTATAGATACATTGGAGACGTATCACGGGGGCGTTCTTTTGGCCAAATAGTGGCGCCAATGAATCATTTGTGAGCCCGTTCCTGCGCAACCTCGCTGGTTCCCACGCAAGCCTCTCGCCCGACTCGGTGAAATCCCCCAAAATCCCAATGCTTACCGGCCTGCAAGATATACCCTCATGGCCGGCGAGTCCTGCGTCGCATTTTCCCCTCCCTCCCTATAGCTTATCTCGTCTGCTTCTCCCACAATCGCCAATGGCACCGTTCCGTCGTCATTACTCAGCTACTCCACCGTCATCAGAGGACAGCTCCAGCTAGGAGGCTACACTGCGGCGGTGGCGCAGTCCCCGGTGTAGTGTAGTGCGCGTGGTGTCCTTGTTGGGTGTGCATAGAACACCCACCGCACGCTCCACTATCGTTACCCATCGGCAGCTGTTGCCGGCCGCCGTTGCCGCCACACCACCTTCGAAATCCAGGGCCATCGCTTGCTCCGGTGCCACGACCCGAAGGTGGGAGGTGGCCGCCATGGCCGCCAGCCCACCGTCGACCGCCGGGGTCATCACCCGCTCTGCCACCGCTGCCCGAAGGCGGGAGGCGGAGGTGGATGCCCGCACGTGCGTCAGCGACCTTGCACGCTACACCGAGTTCTTGCGGGAGGAGGAGGAGCGCCTAGTCGAGCACGAAAAGAGCCTTACCACCGCCGTGGCCGCGGCACACGCCGCCTCAGAGGCGAGGAATCAGGAGATCTACAAGGAGAACCACCGCTTCGAGAGGGGTCGTCTGGAGAGGCAGAGGGCGTTTGAGGTGAGCGTTGCTGAAGCTGCAGCAGCGGAAGGCACTATACTGCAGTAGTCCAGCTTGTCGGTAGGATCCTCCTCCTCCGCCTCTTACTGAGCGCGCTCGGCAGAGGAGAGGCAGCCAGAAGTAGTACAATTCCCCTCCGTAGTAGTACTAGTAGTATTTAGGGGCTATTTTGTTCAGTTCATCTGACTATAGATGTGTTGGAACTGTACAACATACTTAAAATTAGCTAGTATCTATAGCTGAACTAGCTATTTCACTACGTGGTTGGCAACAATTGGGGAAAAGTTTGGTTGGTTCAGCTATCGAGTTGAACTATTTGTAAAAATTAAGAATGACAGCTTAATCTATGAATGAAAGCTATGATTGATTACTGAGTTTTCGTTGCAAATATTAGATACTGCTAGTGATTTTTAGCTTCATATTTTGACAAATCACAGTGTTACAAGGTTGAGAAATGGCAATGTTACTAGATCAACAAATGTCAATCTTTCCAGTTTGACAAATGGAAACATACCCAATATGACAGATGCAAATCTTACCAAATTGTTAGTAAGTGGTTGCACATGGGTCATCCAAAAGAACCGTTTGCGATGAAGAGATGGACAAATCCTGCTCTCACTTTGCATACAAATGTTCTATCTAAAACGTCTGCGATCAAGAGCAGCAAAAATCCTGCTCGACACATTTTCACTTGGCTTCCTGGGGAAGCTGTCAGTTTGCATACGGGTGTTCTAACTAAAACATTTGTGATGAGTGTTTTATATTTAAAAACCATTGATGTTTTTTTAAAAAGAAAATCGTTTGATAAGTCTATACATTAAGAGAGAAAAATGCAAGTTCTCTCAAACCGTATCTTTCATTTAGTCATACCATGAATTTATATTCATATGATCGAGATACAATATTAAACCCAAGAAAAAAACTATTTCCGGCGGCGGTGGAGGCGGCATGCTGCGCCGTCATTGTCGTGGTCATCCTCCGAGACGCCGTTGTTGAAGTCTTCAATGCAGCACAGAATGTTCTTCACATGTAAATCAAACATCATGTGGTCGCGCAATCGACGGGCGGGGCACGGGAGGATGGCAGCTGGCAGCGCTGAGAGGTAGCGGTTGACGGCAGCGTCCGATGCCGCTGAGGGGGGACGCACACGGGCATGGCCGCGGCTGGTGCAGCCAAACGCATGGGGACCATCGCCGCAATGGGTGGAGGGGCGCGCACGGGCACGGGCACTGGCGCTGGCATGTACATGAGCTCGCGCGGGTCCGCGGAGACCCCGCTGACACCCACGGCTTCCAGCTCTGCGATAGTGCTCGGGGACCAGCCCGTCAATGCCACGAGGATGGTCACTGGCTCGGGCACAGGGATGGGAGCTAGGACGAGAGCGGGGGCAGAAACCGCCACGGCCAGCACGTTCTGGTCCATGTCCATGAGGCCCTATTCCTCCTTATTTTCTATCTCCTCCGGCTCGGAGTTGACTTCACCAAACTTGAACACTAGTGGCAGATGATCCTTTTGCTCCTTGGCATGGGCGGAGGTCTGCGGGATGGAGGGGAATGGGAGGCGAACAGTAAGGCCGCCCGTATTAAGAAGTGACTCGGGCGCCATTAATGGAGAGGAAGGCGGGAGGCCATGGAAGTCAAAGGGCTCACTTCCTAGTGAGCCTATGCAGCGTACAACTCGCATGATTCCCGGTGAGCCTGTGCAGTGGAGGACAACTTGCACGCCTCTCGGTCATCCTACGCATCGGACTGCGCTCGCACGCCTCCCGTTCAGTCAAGGTCAAGCAGGTGTCCGCACGGCACCTCCTATAGCCATGAAAACCAAGACACCTGGTGTCACGTGAATGGTTAACAGAACACACATGGTTTGAATTATACAAACGTTTGAGATATTCAAGTGGAAGCTATTTTTTTAAAATGCCTTTGTTGGCTGTTATTCGAGTGCGGCTTCTCTCCAAATGGACATGGAAAATACCACAGCATGTCGGGTGCCATTCCATGATAGCATGCCATGTTTCATGAATTTCAGACGAGTTTTGGATTACTAGAATTTAAAAAGAAAGTATCTCAACATTTTGCCGGCAATCAACGGTGCCCTGTTGTTTGAAATTCATTCCCAATTCTTGCATGGGACCTAATCATGCACCCAAGGACACATATTTGATTTTTCAACCAATTTATATGCACTGGAGCATGTGCATGTACTTCAAATTTGAATTATGCTCATAAATGCATTGAGAACTCAGTTGATGCATAAAAATGTCCAAACGAACCCCGAAAATCACAACAATTGACACAACACTCCTGTTGTTCTATGTTAACACGAGAATAATTTTGAAAGCAATAAGAAGCAATGGATATCTTTTCATCCCCAAAGGTGGGACGTTCCCTACCGAAACCATCATGCTTGTTGTGAGAAGCTCTGGTTCGTGAAGCATATACCCAAACCTGCCCCAAATGGGACAAAAAAATTACCACGACATGTTGATGCCGTTCCATGATAGCATGTCAAGTTTCATGAATTTCAGACAAGTTTTGGATTTAAAAGAATTTAAAAACCAGGCATCTCAATGTTTGCGGCCGAGTGACGGTGGTAGGGTGTTTGACATTCATTCTGTGACGCCCCCGATTCAATCGTACACTAATCATGCACGCAAATGTGTACGATCAAGATCAGGGACTCATGGGAAGATATCACAACACAACTCTACAAATAAAATAAGTCATACAAGCATCATAATACAAGCCAGGGGCCTCGAGGGCTCGAATACAAGTGCTCGATCATAAACGAGTCAGCGGAAGCAACAATATCTGAGTACAGACATAAGTTAAACAAGTTTGCCTTAAGAAGGCTAGCACAAACTGGGATACAGATCGAAAGAGGCGCAGGCCTCCTGCCTGGGATCCTCCTAAACTACTCCTGGTCGTCGTCAGCGTGCTGCACGTAGTAGTAGGCACCTCCGGGGTAGTAGTCGTCGTCAACGGTGGCGTCTGGCTCCAGGGCTCCAGCATCTGGTTGCGACAACCAGATAGAAGGGAAAGGGGAAAAAGAGGGAGAAAAGCAACCGTGAGTACTCATCCAAAGTACTCGCAAGCAAGGAGCTACACTACATATGCATGGGTATATGTGTAAAGGGCCATATCAGTGGACTGAACTGCAGAATGCCAGAATAAGAGGGGGATAGCTAATCCTGTCGAAGACTACGCTTCTGGCAGCCTCCGTCTTGCAGCATATAGAAGAGAGTAGATTGAAGTCCTCCTAGTAGCATCTCCAAGTAGCATATCCAGGTAGCATCTCCAAGCGCATCTCCAGTCGCATCGCATAGCATAATCCTACCCGGCGATCCTCTCCTCGTCGCCCTGTAGAAAAGTGATCACCGGGTTGTCTGTGGAACTTGGAAGGGTGTGTTTTATTAAGTATCCGGTTCTAGTTGTCATAAGGTCAAGGTACAACTCCAAGTCGTCCTCTTACCGAAGATCACGGCTATTCGAATAGATTAACTTCCCTGCAGGGGTGCACCACATAACCCAACACGCTCGATCCCATTTGGCCGGACACACTTTCCTGGGTCATGCCCGGCCTCGGAAGATCAACACGTCGCAGCCCCACCTAGGCAAAACAGAGAGGCCAGCACGCCGGTCTAAACCTAAGCGCACAGGGGTCTGGGCCCATCGCCCATAGCACACCTGCACGTTGCGAGGGCGGCCGGAAGCAGAACTAGCCCCCTTAATACAAGAGCAGGCTTACGTTCCAATCCGGCGCGCGCCGCTCCGTCGCTGACGTCTGAAGTGCTTCGGCTGATACCACGACGTCGGGATACCCATAACTACTCCCACGTAGATGGTTAGTGCGTATAGGCTCGTAGCCGACTCAGATCAAATACCAAGATCTCGTTAAGCGTGTTAAGTATCCGCGAACGCCGAACATGGCCAGGCCCACCTGTCTCCTAGGTGGTCTCAACCTGCCCTGTCGCTCCGCCACAAAGTAACAGTCGAGGGCCGTCGGGAACCCAGGCCCACCTCTACCGGGATGGAGCCACCTGTCCTTTCAGCCCCCTCGTCAGAACCACTTGCGGGTACTCAATGAGCTGACCCGACTTTAGTCACCATCTGTATAGTAAGTATGTATGTATAGTATATACCCGTGATCCCCTCCCAAGTGATCACGGCCCGGTAGTATAGCAAGGCAGACTGACAAGAATGTAGGGCCAATGATGATAAACTAGCATCCTATACTAAGCATTTAGGATTGCAGGTAAGGTATCAACAGATGTAGCGACAATGTCAGGCTATGCATCAGAATAGGATTAACGAAAGCAGTAACATGCTACACTACTATAATGCAAGCAGTATATAGGAGAATAGGCGATATCTGGTGATCAAGGGGGGGGCTTGCCTGGTTGCTCTGGCAAGAGAGAGGGGTCGTCAACTCCGTAGTCGAACTGGTCAGCAGCAGCGTCGGTCTCGTAGTCTACCGGAGAGAAGAGGGGGAAGAAATAATGAATACAGAGCAAACAAAGCACCACAAAATATATCAAGGCAATACGCGGTGTTCGGTGTGCCCTAACGCGGTAGTAGGTGATACCGGTGAAGGGGGGAAAACATCCGGGAAAGTATTCCCGGTGTTTCGTGTTCTCGGGCAGAGAAGCCGGAGGGGGAAAGTTGCGGGTTCGATAGGTTAGGGGGGTGTGGCGGACGAACGGACTGCGTATCCGAATTCGTCTCGTCGTTCTGAGCAACTTTCATGTTGAAAATATTTTAATCCGAGTTACGGATTAAAAGATATGATTTTTAAAAGATTTTAACAATTTTGGGAATTTAATTATTTATTTAATTAATTCGGAAAAAATGTATTTATGACGTCAGCATGATGTCATGCTGACGTCAGCAGTCAACAGGGGTTGACTGAGTCAACCCTGACATGTGGGTCCAGTGGGACCCACCTGTCATTCTCTATTTAGGTTAATTAGGGTTTAGGTTAATCTAATTACAGTTTAATTAAACTTAACTAGTTAATTAATTTAATTAAACCGGATTAATTAACTTAATTAATTAATTAATTAATTAATAATTTTATTAAATCATTTTAATTTTATTAATTTTATTTATTGTTTTTATTTATTTTATTATTTATTATTTATTTATTTATTTTATTTTTATTTTTTTTATCCCCTTTTTTTTAACGTTCTGGGGCGGGGCCCCCTAGTCAGTGGCCCGGGGCCTTAGCGGGTCCGGGCAGTGGTTAACGGGGCGGCGCTGGTTGCGGGCGCTCGTGCCCGAGGGAGCGCGGCGGTGCAAGGCCACCGGGGCACGGCGGCAGATCAAGGCCGCGGCGCAGCAACGGTTGAGGCGGGACGGCGCGGTAGTAGCGGCCAGGGGGAGCGGCGGGCACCCGCGGCAAGCTGCGCGGGGCCGAC
>NC_041384.1:290699995-290705542 GCF_002162155.2 Triticum dicoccoides
TTGAAATGGCATTGCAAGCTTCTCGGGAAATGAACTATGGGAGCGGGTTTCTGAAGCAATAGTTCACCATTAAACCAAGGAGAGGACAAGGAGGCGTCTGGTGAACTCAACGGCAATTCACCGAGATTCCCAAAAAATGGATTTCCACCATTAAGTGAACAAGGAGATAACATTTGTCAGATCAAATGATATAAGGAAGTATGCTCGAGGAAAACATACACAATTAAACATTGGTTGAAGGGTGCGCCCGAAATATGGGTTGGGTTGCACGACCAATGTCAGAATGGTGATTCAATAATCAATAGCCTAAGAATAAACTTTCGACCATTAACTTCAAAAATAGGGTTGCTAGAAGGAAAGAATCCAAACAACACCGTTCACTTGTTAGAATTAACACGGGGACCAAGAAAGAATGGTGATGGTGAGAAGTATTTCCATGTCAGGAATTCTCAAGAGGTGGAACAAATCTCAGAACATTCTTGACATAAAGGATGGTAATACTCCAAGGTAAAGAAGAACAATTGCAGGATAGCAAGGAACTCAAGGTATAACACCAAACATGAACAAGCTTGTGTTGGTGGGAAGGCAATAAAGTGGTCGATGATAATACAATTCATCGAGGGCAAGGATGGTATTTCTCATCATGAATTCAATTGATATCCTGGATGAACTCAGAATGTTGATGATCATCACGACACCATTGTCGAGAGATTTCATGCAGATGTAATCAATCAGCGACGACATCAAGTCAAAGGAATGGTGAAGCAAGAGGTTATTGGATCCACAGTTACGACACAAACTCGAACTCAAGCTTGTTGTTTAAGGTGAAAGGGTATGACGAGGAAAATCGACGTAAGCTTAGCTATCGTCGCAAATTGGTGCTCCGAGAATAAGGGCCGGATTGCACAGTTAAGATCATCACGACAATGATATAGCTAAACAGGCTAGAAATGGCGTGATCGGGTACAAACTCATACTTATAGAAGCTTACTGAAGAGTTATTGAACCGTAGAGCGGACTCGGTTCCGTTATCGGTGTCTTTGAGTGTTTATTAACTCAGAGCCCGCGAAAAATTGGAATTAGTGGGAAGGTAGCACTTGATGAAGAACTCATAAAAGTTATGCAGTTCCATGATAATCTCGAGATACCAGGGGGTAATACTCGACGACAGATCAAAATAAAGGTTGGACGGGGGTATTGCTCTGCAGAAGACAAGTGCTTAAACTTGCACGAGAATTGGTATTTAAAGGAGAACATGGTCGGAACCACGATTGAAAAAGGCCAGATCCTAGATATAAGATGAACTTATACCAAGGGATTGATTAATTTTAAAAGAAGCTTCGATGAGAAGATCTACATCGTGTCTATGGGCATGAACACAAAGTTCAAGGTCGACTCCCACTTCTTCAATGTATAACCTTCCATTCACTTCTCACGTTCGATGAAGTTGCAGGGTTGAAATTTTATCTGGTGAAGCACCAGAAGAGTATGACTCGTGAAAACTTTCGGGTTCACACGGTTTAGAGAAGGCATATGTTCAACCCATAGGGGCTTCTTAGAAACATATACCACAAGTTTCAAGAGTAAATAACACAAGCCCGAAAGCAGAGCATGGTTGGCCAAGCAGAGGATACAACTTAACAAAGGCATTATGTATCAGGGGAAGAACTCACAAGGTGATCAAATGTGAAGGACACTGTCGGATAACAATCCAACAAAGGACTTGGTGGTCCACAAAGGATCTGATACGAGTATCGGTACTCAACTAGAGGAAGAAGAATGCAAGGAGATCAGATTATAGAAACAACTGACTAACTCAATTGTCAAATGCAAAGGAATTATGATTTCCAAATCAAGGGATCAGAAGTAATGCTCTGATTAGGGATGGATAAGTTGAATAGCCTTATGGTACAATCAACGACAATTGGATTGGTCGAGAACCAATTCCAGTTAAAAGAATGGCAGCTCAGCCGGAAAAGTAACTTATAAGGATCAAAGATGATTGCGTGCATTCGCAAACATATTGAGTCAACAGACTCAAAAATGATAATGACAAGGAATGTCAATAAGACTACGAGAGTTATGGGATTAACCATAAGGCAAGCAAGCAAGAATTTCAAGAGCCAAAGGCTCCAGAGGATTTTCGGAAGAACGAATATTATTTGAAGACCTTTGTGAAACACAAGAACAACTGGGGATGAGCGGATACTCGGCAAGCGCGAGTAATTATCCGTAGGGGTATTCATGCAGCAAGGAACTGCAGGGCAGTAAGCGTAAAGAATTCTCGGAATATCGTAGAGTATTTCAGGACATCTTGTAATAACAAGAGCAACTGGGGATGGCAATATGAACGATAGGTGTAAGTAGTTATCCAGAGGGATTTATCGATGGAAGTGAATTGCAAAAGCGATGGCACATAGTCTCGAGAGCACATCGTAGAGTATCTTCGGAATCTTCTGGTGCAGCAGGCGGTCATCGGTAACAAGTGGCTCTCCGGGAGAAAGTACTTGCGAGAACCTAAAGTTAGTTTTGTTTTTAGCAAAATCATTTAACCCGAATAGAAGAGAAATAAGAGTCCCAGAGTATAGGTCGAGGAATAAAAGATCCTAATACCACCCAATGGCGACGTGGGCCCGTAAGGCACACAGCCAAGTTAGTAAAAGTTTTGCAATGGCTAGACTCAACTTCGGCCGAGGAGTTGGAAAGGGGATTCCTACAGGCAGTCGGCTCTGATACCAACTTGTGACGCCCCCGATTCAATCGTACACTAATCATGCACGCAAATGTGTACGATCAAGATCAGGGACTCACGGGAAGATATCACAACACAACTCTACAAATAAAATAAGTCATACAAGCATCATAATACAAGCCAGGGGCCTCGAGGGCTCGAATACAAGTGCTCGATCATAAACGAGTCAGCGGAAGCAACAATATCTGAGTACAGACATAAGTTAAACAAGTTTGCCTTAAGAAGGCTAGCACAAACTGGGATACAGATCGAAAGAGGCGCAGGCCTCCTGCCTGGGATCCTCCTAAACTACTCCTGGTCGTCGTCAGCGTGCTGCACGTAGTAGTAGGCACCTCCGGGGTAGTAGTCGTCGTCAACGGTGGCGTCTGGCTCCAGGGCTCCAGCATCTGGTTGCGACAACCAGATAGAAGGGAAAGGGGAAAAAGAGGGAGAAAAGCAACCGTGAGTACTCATCCAAAGTACTCGCAAGCAAGGAGCTACACTACATATGCATGGGTATATGTGTAAAGGGCCATATCAGTGGACTGAACTGCAGAATGCCAGAATAAGAGGGGGATAGCTAATCCTGTCGAAGACTACGCTTCTGGCAGCCTCCGTCTTGCAGCATATAGAAGAGAGTAGATTGAAGTCCTCCTAGTAGCATCTCCAAGTAGCATATCCAGGTAGCATCTCCAAGCGCATCTCCAGTCGCATCGCATAGCATAATCCTACCCGGCGATCCTCTCCTCGTCGCCCTGTAGAAAAGTGATCACCGGGTTGTCTGTGGAACTTGGAAGGGTGTGTTTTATTAAGTATCCGGTTCTAGTTGTCATAAGGTCAAGGTACAACTCCAAGTCGTCCTCTTACCGAAGATCACGGCTATTCGAATAGATTAACTTCCCTGCAGGGGTGCACCACATAACCCAACACGCTCGATCCCATTTGGCCGGACACACTTTCCTGGGTCATGCCCGGCCTCGGAAGATCAACACGTCGCAGCCCCACCTAGGCAAAACAGAGAGGCCAGCACGCCGGTCTAAACCTAAGCGCACAGGGGTCTGGGCCCATCGCCCATAGCACACCTGCACGTTGCGAGGGCGGCCGGAAGCAGAACTAGCCCCCTTAATACAAGAGCAGGCTTACGTTCCAATCCGGCGCGCGCCGCTCCGTCGCTGACGTCTGAAGTGCTTCGGCTGATACCACGACGTCGGGATACCCATAACTACTCCCACGTAGATGGTTAGTGCGTATAGGCTCGTAGCCGACTCAGATCAAATACCAAGATCTCGTTAAGCGTGTTAAGTATCCGCGAATGCCGAACAGGGCCAGGCCCACCTGTCTCCTAGGTGGTCTCAACCTGCCCTGTCGCTCCGCCACAAAGTAACAGTCGAGGGCCGTCGGGAACCCAGGCCCACCTCTACCGGGATGGAGCCACCTGTCCTTTCAGCCCCCTCGTCAGAACCACTTGCGGGTACTCAATGAGCTGACCCGACTTTAGTCACCATCTGTATAGTAAGTATGTATGTATAGTATATACCCGTGATCCCCTCCCAAGTGATCACGGCCCGGTAGTATAGCAAGGCAGACTGACAAGAATGTAGGGCCAATGATGATAAACTAGCATCCTATACTAAGCATTTAGGATTGCAGGTAAGGTATCAACAGATGTAGCGACAATGTCAGGCTATGCATCAGAATAGGATTAACGAAAGCAGTAAGATGCTACACTACTCTAATGCAAGCAGTATAGAGGAGAATAGGCGATATCTGGTGATCAAGGGGGGGCTTGCCTGGTTGCTCTGGCAAGAGAGAGGGGTCGTCAACTCCGTAGTCGAACTGGTCAGCAGCAGCGTCGGTCTCGTAGTCTACCGGAGAGAAGAGGGGGAAGAAATAATGAATACAGAGCAAACAAAGCACCACAAAATATATCAAGGCAATACGCGGTGTTCGGTGTGCCCTAACGCGGTAGTAGGTGATACCGGTGAAGGGGGGAAAACATCCGGGAAAGTATTCCCGGTGTTTCGTGTTCTCGGGCAGAGAAGCCGGAGGGGGAAAGTTGCGGGTTCGATAGGTTAGGGGGGTGTGGCGGACGAACGGACTGCATATCTGAATTCGTCTCGTCGTTCTGAGCAACTTTCATGTTGAAAATATTTTAATCCGAGTTACGGATTAAAAGATATGATTTTTAAAAGATTTTAACAATTTTGGGAATTTATTTATTTATTTAATTAATTCGGAAAAAATGTATTTATGACGTCAGCATGATGTCATGCTGACGTCAGCAGTCAACAGGGGTTGACTGAGTCATCCCTGACATGTGGGTCCAGTGGGACCCACCTGTCATTCTCTATTTAGGTTAATTAGGGTTTAGGTTAATCTAATTACAGTTTAATTAAACTTAACTAGTTAATTAATTTAATTAAACCGGATTAATTAACTTAATTAATTAATTAATTAATTAATAATTTTATTAAATCATTTTAATTTTATTAATTTTATTTATTGTTTTTATTTATTTTATTATTTATTATTTATTTATTTATTTTATTTTTATTTTTTTTATCCCCTTTTTTTTTAACGTTCTGGGGCGGGGCCCCCTAGTCTGTGGCCCGGGGCCTTAGCGGGTCCGGGCAGTGGTTAACGGGGCGGGCGCTGGTTGCGGGCGCTCGTGCCCGAGGGAGCGCGGCGGTGCAAGGCCACCGGGGCACGGCGGCAGATCAAGGCCGCGGCGCAGCAACGGTTGAGGCGGGACGGCGCGGTAGTAGCGGCCAGGGGGAGCGGCGGGCACCCGCGGCAAGCTGCGCGGGGCCGACGAG
>NC_041384.1:290706136-290755412 GCF_002162155.2 Triticum dicoccoides
GGGGGTCGCGCGCGGGGCTCTCCCCTGGCGATGCTGGAGGAGAGGGTGGAGATCGTGGGGAGTGGGGGGTGAAGTGGGGAATGGGGATCGGGTAGCTAGGGTTCGGTCGATGGGGGGTATGTGTAGGCCGAGGTGGGCCGGCCTGGCGGGGAGATGGCCCAGTTGGGCCGGTGGCTTGCTGGGCCAGAGCCCAGTGGGAGGGGGGGGGTTCTCCTTTTTTTTGTTAGTTTGTTTTTCTATTTTATTTCTTTTCTTCTTTTCTGTTTTATTAATTTTCGATGTTTATGAAAAACCCAAGTTGCACCTAAAATAATTCTAATACTTATGCCACTACCGCAATTAACTTGGCACCTAATATAAAATCATTTGAAATTGTTTATTATTTTATAATCATTTAACTAATTGTTTTGCTACTATTATATTCATTTTGAGTACTTACATATTTTATACAAGTGTGGTTTCTCCACCATAATTACCTACGCATTATTTGGCACAACCAGAACATTTTAGTTTTATTATTTGAAAACTTTTATTGTTTGCCTATTTTTGAATTTGAATTTGAATCGGTTTCGAACTAACTCGAGATTAGCAACTATAAACGAGGTGACGTGGCACCATTAGCAGAGGATCACTGTAGCTTAATTACCCGGGCGTCACACATTCTCATTTCTTGCGCGGGACCTAAGCTTGCAACCAAGGACACAGATTCGAATTTTCAACCAATTTATATGCATTAGAGTATGTGCATGTAGTTCAAATTTGAATTATGGACATGAATGCATCGAAAACTCAATTCATGCATAAAAATCTCCAAACAAACGCCCAAAAATCCCAAAATTTGACACAACACTCCTGTTATTCTATGTTGACACTAGGAAAAAATTGAAATCGAGAAGAGGCAATGGATATCGTTTCGTCCAGAAAGGTTAAACGTTCCCTACCGAAACCATCATGCTTGTTGTGAGCTGCATATCCCCAAACCTGCCCCAAATGGGACAAAAAAATTACCACGACATATTGATGCCGCTCCATGACAGGATGCCAAGTTTCATGATTTTCAGATGATTTTTGGATTTACTAGAATTTAAAAACCAGGTATCTCAATGTTTGCGGCTGAGTGACAGTGGCAGGGTGTTTGACATTCATTCCCATTTCTTGCATGGGACCTAAGAAAGCAACCAAGGACACATATCTGAATTTTGAACTAATTTATATGCATTAGAGCATGTGCCTGTAGTTCAAATTTGAATTATGCACATGAATGAATAGAAAACTCAGTTAATGTATACAAATTTCCTAGTGAACCCAAAAAAATCCCAAAAATTGACACAACACTCCTGTTGTTCTATGTTAACACTATGAAAAAAAACTGAAATCAAGAAGAGGCAATGGATATCGTTTCGTTCAGAAAGGTGAAACGTTTCCTACCGAAACCATCACACCTATTATGATAAGCTCTGGTTTATGAGAAGCTTATACCCAAACCTGCCCCAAATGGGACAACATTTTTACCATGGCATGTTGATGCCGCTCCATGATAGCATGCCAAGTTTCATGAATTTCGGATGAATTTTGGATTTACTACAATTACAAAAGCAAGTATGCTGACGTTTGCTGGAGAGCCACGGTGCAGTGGTGTTCGAATTTCATCCCCATTTCTTGCATGGGACATAATCATAAACCCATGGACACATATATGATTTTACAACCCATGTTGGTGGACCGGAGCATGTGCGTGTAGTTTCATTTTGAATTTTGCACCTGAAATGGCTAGAAACCCAATTTAATGTATAAAATGTTCAAACTTACCCTGAATAATTCCAATTCTTTTACGACACACATATAGTTGCATGTTCACTGCCGATAAAAGGTCTAGCAATTCAAACACCGTCCATTGTCGTTGTGACCCCATTATGTAATTCAAATCAAGATGAAAAATCAAGTAGATCCCACACGGTTTATTATCCCCAACCGTGTGAGACGCATCACCAAATATCCTAGAGCACTATTGGTGTACAGTACGGCAATCACTTACGCGAGAAGGTGTGTCAGCTATAGTCCACAACCGGCGTGTCAAGCACACTAGCTCGCTCCCCAAATATCATTTCACTGTTCAATCGTCGCCGGTGAAAGATGGGCATGTGGACCCGTGTCGTGAGGGAAAGTTCGGTGGCCCACACAGGCGAGAGAGCGGCCGCAGCCTCCATGCACATGCTAACAAGGTGCATGAGGGTGGTTGTAATCTGCGACTAGGCGGCCAAGGCAGCCCAAATGGCCGTTGTTTCTTCTCAGGTGGTGGCAGCAACATCTTCCTCTCGATAGCAACTGGAGAGAGCGGCACAATAGCTATTCGTTCCGCAGCGGCGGCCTTAGCCCTGATGGAGGCCGCCCACGCCCAGCTCGTGGCAGTCACTACACAAATTGAACAAAGCTTCTCCAACAACGGTCAGCAACCAACGGCCAAACAGATGGCAATCGCCGAGAGCATTCGAGCAGCCGTTCGTTCCCCCGTCGCATACCTTGCGATGACGGAGCCCGTCCAAGCCTAGATCGCGGCCGCCCATGCCCAACTCATGGCGGCCTTTTCTAAAGAGATGACGGACATGGATGGCGAGATGCTTGCCAAGTATGGTGCCATGGATGCCATGGAGCCCCTTCCCCAGGAGACCGTCGGGCACGAGCTGGACATGGAGGCGGCGGCGGAGATCAACGAGCACCAGCCGTAGTAGTACTCTTTCTTTTGTTTACTAAAGAGCATGGTCCATTAATTTTTTTAGAGTAATATTTAGGTTAACTAGCTTTGTTTAATTGCTAAACTTGCTCGATTAAGAAGTGTGGGTGTGCTGTATTCTCCTTTGTGTACCCAAATTATGCAATGACGTGGATGACCACTGTAACCAGGGAAATTCGAACCAAAATTTTTGACGTCCAAACTCATCACACACGGGTTAAGCTATCTAAATCATTTGTGATGTTCACATATCGTACACAGTTCTGAATAAGGAACCGTGTCTGATGACACTTTGCGCTAGTTCTTTCGCTAAAGCAATTCCAATTTTTCGGCTTTCGCGGAAATATCTATCTCCCCGCCCCTCCCATTACCAAAAGGCACATTCCCCTTGTTTCCACCTTCCATTCCAAGTTAAAACCTTCACTCCTTGCTTGCAGCACCGCCTCCTCGTCGGCAACCCTCCTTCATGCTGCTCCGCCTCGTCTATCCAGGCAGGTAATCCACACCCAACCCCATCCTCCTCCTCCTTCCACATCCTGCATGCCCCGACCGCCGGCGCGACATCTTCCACCCAAATCACTGCCCCCTCCACCAAATAAGCGCCACCCTAAGCCATGGTGCATGCAGTATAGCCAGGATCTCAAGGAGCATTTGGCAGCGGAGAAGCAAATCGCGGCCGCACACACGGATTAGGTCGCAATGGCTGCCATTCGTGTCGTCCCCCAGATCTTGGAGGAGCACCTTGCCATTTGCTAGCTATGCCCGTTAGGCATGCTCAGTTTACCCGTTGCATGTGCTTCTCCTGACTTCCCTTCACAAATTCTAGTGAATTGTGCTATCTAATTTTACCATGCAATATGTTGCTCTACGTATTAACTATTTTGTTAATTAGTTGTCGTCTTCAGTTAACTGTTTGGTTCAATTCTACAAATGTGATGTTCAATTCTTCAGGATGCAATTTTGTATTGTCTTCCATGTGAGAAATAAATCAAATTTATCTCTACAAAATACACGAGAAACGAATACAATTGCTATATTTCCAAGTTGTCAAGCATGCTTGGTTTGGTTATACATTGTGCAATGTGGTGCTCAGTTAACATTTGGTTCATTTGTGTTGTGCTGTTTACTTAACTGTTTGGTTAGATTTTGCAATGCGATGTTCAATAGTTGTGGGTGCATTCTGTTATTGTATACCATGTGAGGAATAAATTGTAATTTGGCTGTAGTAAATACATGAGAAAAAATACAATTGCTATATTTCCAAGTTGTTAAGCATGCTTCGTTTGGTTAACTGTCTGATCGTCTATTTGGAGTATGTTATATTGTGTAATGTGGTGCTCAGTTAATGTTCGGTTCATTTGTTGTGGTGTTTAGTTAACTGCTTGGTTTAATTCTGCAATGCGATGTCCAATTGTCGTGGGTAGAATTTTGTATTGTTGTGCATGTGAGGAATAAATCGAATTTGACTGCACTTAATACATGAGAAACATATATAAGTGCTATATTTCCTAGTTCTTAATCATACTTGGTTTGGATAAATGTGTTTTCTACGTAGCTTGAATTAATCTGATGAATCCGCAATGTGCTTATTTTTCATCAACATATTTTACTGATAGCATGCGAACCCTTACTTAACATGATGACTAATTACCTTATATGTGTTGTAGGGAAAAATTGGGAAGCACTGAGGTCTACAATTGAGCTTAGAACATGCATGGTCCGTTGTCTTGTAGCACATTATTGTGCAATTGCAGGAACCATTCTAATATTTAGGTTTTTAACAATTTGGTCTTGCACATGTAGGTCCTGCTGTCAGAGGTTTTGACCCACTGTTCGACCCTTTTTGCATATGGGGAAATGAGTTGTCCATGAATATCAATCAAGTCAAGAAACTCAGAAAGATTGTTAGGATAAAGAAATTAACGACAAAAAACAACAAGATCTTTCTTTGCACAATGAAGAAGACATCAGTTCACTACAAGATGGTACTAACTATTATACCTTTCCTTTTTTTATTCCTTTGCCCCATTTCCAATATAGAGAAGATATTTATGCACATCCTTGTTTTCAGGCCTTTCCAAAGCAGTTCACTGATGATTACCTCTCAAACCACCTCTATGGTCAGGAGGCGAGGAAGGTTTTCATACAACACCCACGGTTCAATATTGAAGTGTTCCTGAAGAGGACGAAAGATGGACGGTCGATCATCCACAGGCACTAGCCTAAAGTTGCAAAGACCTTCAACATGAATGAAGGCTCAATATTCGCCTTCCGCTGCAGCAGTTTTACAGATGAGATGCATCAGTCTATATACCGTCTATGATGCTAATTTCGAAAGATTCTACATGTTGCATGTGAAAATTGGTGCTGGTGGAATTGTGTAATGGGGTAGCTGAGTGCTGTAGCTATATGATGTTATACTCTGATGTATTTCAATTATGAAATCCTGCTTCCTTAATATGGAAATGAAATATATCATGTGCTTAATATGAATGTCAATTAGATTAATAACTGGATTATTAATAATAGGGCAATTAGCCTGCTAATGGATAATTAGCCTGCTAATTGGGTTTTGCTATTACAAACGGTTATTGACAACATACCGTGGGCGATGACCTCAGGCAACACACACAGTTTCTAGGAATAAACCATGTTGGATCAATGAACAATCAAACACGACCTTCTCTTGAAAACTATTTGCGTTAGGCCACCTTATGTAAATGTTTACCACATAAAAACTATGTGTGATGGAAAGCCTTGACCACACAGTTTCTTCTATGCACTGTGTGTGATGCATCCAATAACGCAAATGATAAAATTTTAATATCGTGTGCAATGGCAATGCTATCACAAACAAATTAACGGGGAAAATTGCATGTGATGTACCTATGAACGAAAATGTTTTCCTTGGAGCGACTATGTGGCATGTACATACGAACGGCAACGTTTAGTGGGGACTGACTGTGTGGGATGTACTTGTGACCGAAAACAATTTCGCCTTTATAATTGTATTTTTTAGCTCTACTGTACGTATTACCGTATTTGAGCACTCGCCAGTCGCACAAGACCTCATTTGGCCAAGCGTGTGTGCCAGGAGGGCATATCACTGATGGTTTCTGGGACATGTGGGAGGGACCCCCTATCGCCGTCACTCACTAGGCGACGGTTCTAAATGCCATCACGGAAAGGGGTTAAAAACCATTTGAATAGCACCGACACGTACCAGTGACAACTAGTGCACCACTGACCACTTGGATCGTCGCTGCTAAGTATAGCAGCAACGTCTCCTGTGGTTTTGGTGCAACCAACGTTGGCGTAGTGGATAGGTACCTTTTCGGATCTTGTAGCGCAGCCTCCGCGTCCGGAGTCCTTTTTACTGGACCTGCCTTTTTCTATATATTTAAAAACGTCAGGGTGCTTAGCAGATATTGAATTGAACCTACTAAGAGTGACTACACAGCTGGCAAGATGCCATACATCCTTAACAGTCTTGGGTCCTAGAATCTATTCGATAGCTTTAATCTTGTCGGGGTTTGCTTCTATCGCACGCTGAGATACGAAGAACCCAAGAAGCTTGCCGGATGGGACAACGAACACACACTTCTCTAGGTTGAGCTTCATGTTGATTCTGCGCAAGTGATACGTTTCCAATGTATCTATAATATTTCATTGAACCATGCTATTATATTATCAATCTTGGATGTTTTATATACATTTACAAGAAAGTTTATATCATTTTTGGGACTAACTATTAACTTAGTGCCCGTGTTAGTTGTTGTTTTTTTACTTTGCAGAATATTAATACCAAACGAACTCTGAATGTCGCGAAACTTTTACAGATTTTTTCTGGTGATAATAGGGCCTAGAAGCTTCTGGAAGCCACGAGAAGAGACACATGGGGCCCACTAGGCACTAGGGCATGCCAGGGGCCTCTCGCATGCCTGGGTGGGTAGTGTGGCCCACGGGCACCGACTTGACCTACCTCTGCCTCTATAAATACTCTAAAATCACAAAAACCCTAGGGGGTGCACGAAATACTTTGCAGAGGGATGGTTTCAAACCAACCTTTCAGAAATTACCCATGTAGTCCAAGAGGAGGAAACCAAAGGCAAAACCTTTCTCTGGTATACTGTCTGAGAACATGCAGGATGCTCCAACTTTTGACCTACCACCTACAACTCCCATCAACAAGCCTGAGAAGATTGGTCAAGAGCTAGGCATTGCTGAGGATTTGATTTCAGTGGAGAAGCTTATGGCTGATCCATCTCTATACTCCCACAAACACTAGTTCTAATGATTAGTTTCCAGCTTGTTTATTGGGGCTGGCATGATTTTTCTTCTGATCTACATATGACAAGGTCAATTCATATGTCTTTTGTTGTACCCTATAATAATAATAGTGTAATCTTGGTGGACATGTGGTCTTTATGTTCTAGGTGGCACTATGTGTCATCATGCTATGTTCTTCACATCTGTTTTAATGAGTAATGCATGTAAGAGCTGGAATGTGCTTTGTTGGAATGTTAGGGGCCTAAATTCTGATGTTAGTCAAAGGGTTGCCAGGTAGAAACTGGATGAGAGTCAGTGTCCTGTAGCTTGCTTCCAAGAGACAAAATGATCCTCTCTTGATTTTAGGTCTATTAGATCTTTTTGTCCTAAAAGATTTAATAGCTTTGCTTATTCTCCCTCTGTGGGTGCTTCTGGGGGCATATTAATTGTTTGGAATTCTTCTATTTTCTGGGGCACCTTAATTGAGGTTCAGCAGCATGCTATTGTGGTGCGGTTTATATCCAAGCAAAATAATGAGCAATGGACTTTATTTTCTATTTATGGGCCCTGTCAAGGTGAAGCCAGGGACACATTTGTCACTTGGTTATGTAATTTTCAAATACCTGTGGGAGAGAATTGGCTTGTTGTTGGAGATTTTAACTTCATCAGATCAATTGAAACTAGAAACCTGCCTGGGGGAGATTTGAATAATATATTTATTTTCAGTGAAATCATTGCACACCTTGTCCTATTGGAATTGCCTCTAAATGGAAGGGCATATACATGGTCTAACATGCAAGATAACCCTCTTCTAGAGCAACTGAACTAGTTTTTTAAATCTGCTAATTGGATTTCTTCTTATCCTATGACTGAAGTACTACCTATAGCTGGAACAACCTCTTATCATGTGCCTTATGTGGTCACCATCAAAACATCAATCCCTAAGTCAAATATTTTCAGATTTGAGAATTCTTGGGTAGAGCATGAGGGGTTTATGGATTGTGTTAAGCAGTCATGGCAGAAACCATCAAATAAGTCCCACATCACTGCTCAGATTGGAGACAAGTTCAAAGCTCTAAGGGGGGGGGGGGGCTCTTAAGAAATGGCAGCTAAATATCTCCAAACTGAAAGCATTGATCTCAAAATTTAATCAGGTAGTTTTGTATCTTGATGGTTTAGGGGATCTCAGATCATTATATAGGCTTGAATTCAATTTCAGGAAAGCTGTTAAATTGCATGTGGAAAAATTGCTACATCTTTAGTTTGTATACTGGAAAACAGGTGCATAGTTAGATACATAAAAGTTGGTGGGGAGAACACTAAATTTTTTCATGCTATGGCTACTAAGAGGCACATGAAAAATTCAATTGCCAGTCTGAAAGCTATGGATGGGTCTGCGGTTTCCGAACATTCACAGATGGAAGGTATCATTTGGAATTGCTTCAAGAACATAATGGGGGTATTGATAACCCACAAGTATAGGGGATCAATTGTAGCCGCTGTCGATAAGTAAGAGTGTCGAACCCAACAAGGAGCTAAAGGTACAACAAATATTCACTCAAGTTCTATCGACCACCGATACAACTCTACACACGCTTAATGTTCGCTTTACCTAGAAATAGTATGAAACAAGAAGTACTTTGTAGGTGTAACGAGATAGGTTTGCAAGAATATAAAGTGCTCATAAATAAAAACTAGGGGCTGTTTTAGGTAAAGAAGCAATAAAGATAGTATATAGAGTGTGGAAAAGTGGTGGTAGGAGTTGCGAAATTGTCCCTAAGAAATTGACTACTTTACTAGACTGATAGCAAGTTTTATGTGGGAGAGGCCACTGCTAGCATGTCATCCCTGACTTGGAATTCTATGCACTTATGATTGGAACTATTAGCAAGCATCCGCAACTACTAACGTTCATTAAGGTAAAACCCAACCATAGCATTAAGATATATTGGTCCCCCTTCAATCCCGTATGCATCAATTTCTATGCTTGGTTGAAGCTTCTGTCACTCTTGCCCTCCAATACATAGTCCTATCAACATACAACTAACCCTATGGTGTGATCCACGCGCATGCTCATATGATGGGCACCAAAGGACAACAACATAACCACGAGCAAATTAAACCAATCATAGCAATTCACCAATTACCGATAGGACAACCAAAATCTACTCAGACATCATAGGATGGCAACACATCATTGGATAATAATATGAAGCATAAAGCGGGTTGCGGGAGAGTGGACCACTGTAGATAGATGGGGGAAGGTGATGAAGATGTTGGTGAAGATTAAAGAGGTGTTGGTGTAGATTGCGGTGACGATGATGGCCCCGGCGGCGTTCCGGCGCCACCGGGATAGAGGGGGAGAGGGCCCCCATCTTCTTCTTCATCCTTGACCTTCTCCCTAAATGGGCGAGGGTTTCCCCTCTCGTCCATGGCCTCCATGGTGGCGGAGGGGCGAGAGCCACTCCGAGATTGGATTTGTCTCTCTGTCTCTCTCTGTTTCTGCGTTCCAGATTCTGGCCTTTCACCGTTTCTTATATACCCGGAAATCCGTAACTCCGATTGGGCTGACATTTTGCACGATTTCTATCCAGATATTGGCTTTCTTGCGGCGAAAGAAGGGCACTAACCGCCTTACGAGGTAGCCACGAGGGCCTAGGGCGCGCCCCCTGCCTCGTGGCCCCCTCGGGCATCATCTCGCGTTGATTTTTCTTCCTAAAAATCACATTTATTCCAAAAAAAATCTCCAGCAGTTTTTATCCCATTTAGACTCCGTTTGATATGGATTTTCTGCGAAACAGAAAACATGCAAAAAACAGGAAGTGGCACTGGGCACTGGATCAATATGTTAGTCCCAAAAATAGTATAAAAAGTTGCCAAAAGTATGTAAAAGTTGTAGAATATTGGCATGGAACAATAAAAAAGTATAGATACGGCGGAGACCTATTAGGTATTTACTGGAATTGTAATGGATTTTGACCTAAGTGCTTTGCTCACACCAATTGATGGGTTAGAGTTTCTCGCAGAACCCTTTAGCAAAGAGGAAATGGATGATACTGCGAAACACATGCCAATTGACAAAGCTCCTGGGCCAGATGGTTTTAATGGATTATTCTTCAAGAAATGCTGGCCAATTATTTGTCAGGATTTCTATGCCCTACCTGAAGCTTTTTATAATGGCACTACAACCTTAGAGAACATCTATGGATCATACGTCACTCTGATTCCAAAGAAGTTAGCTCCTGGGTAGGTTGGGGATTATAGAACAATTTCTTTGACTAGGTTGGGACTCAAGTTTCTGTCTAAGATGGATGCTAATAGGTTCCAAAGGATAATTATGAAATGGATTCGTAAAAATCAATATGGTTTCATAAAAAGCAGAAAAATTCAAGATTGTATTGGTTGGTCTCTTGGGTACTTGCATCAATGTCACCAATCAAAGAGGCCAATTGTTATTCTTAAATTGGATTTTGAGAAGACCTTTGATTCCATTGAATCTGAAGCTATTTTGCAAATCTTGAAGTATAAAGGATTCAATGAGAAATGTATTTCTTGGGTCAAGTTGTTGTTCCCTAGTGGAACATCCTCAGTTCTCTTGAATGGAGTACCAGGTAGACAATTCCTTTGTAAAAGGGTGTTAGGTAGGGAGATTGCCTCTCACCCTTGCTCTTTGTTATTGCCGCTGACTTACTTCAATTAGTAGTAAGTGATATGTTCAAAAAGGGCATTCTTCAGTTTCCTATACCAAGCCATGATCAAGATTATCCCATAGTGAAATATCAAGATTATACTCTCATTATTCTGCTAGCAGACAAAACCAAGTTGCTTGCTTTAAAAGATATGCTTCATGTTTTCTCCACCTCAACTGGTCTAGTGGTCAACTATCACAAAACTTCTGTGGTGCCCATTAATGTTGTTGAGGATACAACCACTTGTTTGGTTGCTGCTTTTAGATGTCAAGTTGGTAAAATGCCCTTCACATATCTAGGGCTACCTGTGGGTACTACTAGGCCCAAAATGGTTGACTTCACACCTCTTGTAGATTGCATGGAGATAAGAATGACAACAAGCTCTTCCTTCATCAATTAGGGTGAAATAGTTCATTTTTTGAATTCTGCTCTGTCATCTATGCTCATTTTTTATCTTGGCAGTCTACTAGTTCCTCCTAGGATTTCAAAGCAATTGGAGAGAATCCAAAGGTAATATTTACGGAGAAAGCATAGAGATGAGCCCTCCCCATCTTTGGCAGTCTGGGACCTAATTTGTAGGCCCAAAAGTAAAGGGGCATTGTGCATTTTGAATCTGGGTGTACAGAATATTGCCCTATTACTCAAACTTATGCACAAATTTTTGAATAGGATGGATCTTCCATGGGTCTCTCTTATTTGGGATACATATTATCATGCTAGAGTGCCTCAGGGTACAGCCAGTTGTGGTTCTTTCTGGTGGAAGGATATATGCAAATTGCTTGATCATTTAAGGAACACAACATGGGTGCAAATTAACTCTAGGGATTCAACTCTATTCTGGTCTGATAAATGGAAGATTGGTGATTCTGTGGCCCCTCCGAAATCTAGGTTTCCAAGGTTTATTTTCTTATGTGAGAGATCCATGGATAATAGTGTCTGAAGCCTTCCAATCACAGGTAATTGCTCAGATGTTTCACCTACCCTTGTCTGAACTGGCATATCAGGAATATAAGACAATCCAGAATCTGATGACCAACTGCACTAGAGATGTGGGTGTAGATGATATCTTGTATTGGCAAGGGACATTAAATTCTTTCAAACCCAAGTTGTTTTATTCTTTCATGCATTCTAACTTGTCTTTCAACCCTCTACTATTATGGATATGGAAATCATCCTACATAATGATAATTAAAGTGTTTTCCTGGATGTTAATCATGGACAGGCTTAACACTAAGGATATGGTTGGAAGAAGGCATTGGCATTTGGATGATGGAGTGAATTGTGTGCTTTGTCCATTGTTGACAAGAGAGACCAGGGATCACTTATTTTTCCACTGTAATTTTAGTGTGAGAGTATGGAATTGTCTTCAAGTCTCATGGTCTCATGGGGGTGATATGACCACCATTGTTATGCAGGCTAGACAAGACTTTCCAAAACATTTTTACACTGAGGTGGTCTTTGTTGCTTGCTGGAACATTTGGATAATCAGGAATGCAAAGGTGTTTAGGCATGAAAGGTGTCGCGGGAAACCATGGCCACCTATGGGACCAGAAGGCCCCTTGCTAGTTCGACAGGGGGACATCGCGTTCCACAAAGAGCAGACGAGCGTGGGGCAGCACGTCAGAGATCACGTAGGCAATTTTACCCAGGTTCAGGCCACCATGAGGCGTAAAATCCTACTCCTACTTTGGCGGATTCATGGTGGAAGAGAAGTGGTGGAGTGTACTACACTTGCCGGACAGTGGTTGCCTCAGGGCGGTAGTGGCTACATGCGTATGGGGGTGTGAGTTATCCAATCTTCTAACCCCTTCTATAGTTGCCACGGGCCTCCTTTTATATATCAAGCGGTTACCACAATGGCAAAGTACTCATTATGCACTGATAAGATAGCAAACAGTGTTATCATATCGAACTCTGCGGGCTGACAGGACACATTAAATGCACCACTCAACGTCACATCATTGGTTGCCCGGCAAGGCTTGCCAGACCATCTTTCCAGCTCCACGCCTGCTCGTTTGACACGTCGCAGGACGGGTGTCATATATTGGTTTTTCCTGTAGGGAGAGCCTGCCATGTGGCGAATGGCTGCCACTTAGTCACTTTGTGGCTTGACACCACACTGATTGACGACGTGGATCGTGGCGGAGTAGTTGGTGAGGTGGTTTTGCCTCCGTGTGTCTCAGCAAGACCTGCCGAGATGTCTTGGACATCTTCTTCGGGGATGGCCTCGCCCTTTGCTGAGCTCTCCTTCCCGGCAAAGGAGGCTCTTCTCCTGATGGTGTCTTGCTTAACTGGCTTGATCTTGGTCCCTCCGATCTGCATGTTGGTCCTTCGAATCTCTTAGTCCCTTGTACTCTGACTTGGGTTGGTGCTTCAATCTTGTCCCCGTCCCTATGCACATTCTGGGCAACAGACCCATGGTTTGTTGCACCGACAGAAGCCCCCGAGCCTGCCCCAAACGTCCTGCCAAGCGTTGTCGGGGTAGGGCCTAATAAGTGCACATGCGGGGTTGTTGAAGAGGCTTGATACGTCCATTTTGCATCATGCTTTTATATCAATATTTATTGCATTATGGGATGTTATTACTCATTATGTCACAATACTTAGGCCTACTCTCTCTTATTTTACAAGGTTTACATAAAGAGGAAGAATGCCGGCAGCTGGGATTCTGGGCTGGAAAAGGAGCAAATATTAGAGACCTATTATGCACAACTCCAAAAGTCCTGAAACTTCACGGAAGATGTTTTCCAAATATATAAAAAATACTGAGAGCAAGAACTTCACCAGGGGACAACACCCTGCCCACGAGGGTGGGGGTGCGCCCTACCCCCTGGGCGTGGACCCCTACCTTGTGGGCCCCCTGGTGGCCCTCCGGTGACCATCTTCTGCTATATGGAGTCTTTCGATAGGAAAGAAATCGTAAGCCATCTTCTTGGACGAAACTCCACCGCCACGAGGCGGAACCTTGGCGGAACCAATCTAGGGCTCTAGCGGAGCTGTTATGCCGGGGAAACTTCCCTCCCGGAGGGGGAAATCATCGCCACCGTCATCACCAACGGTCCTTTAATCGGGAGAGGGAAATCTCCATCAACATCTTCATCAGCACCATCTCATCTCAAAACCCTAGTTCATATCTTGTATCCAATTCTTGTCTCCAAGTCCGGCATTGGTGCTAGTAGGTTGCTAGTAGTGTTAATTACTCTTTGTAGTTGATGCTAGTTGGTTCAATTGGTGGAAGATCATCTGTTCAGATCCTATATGCATATTAATACCCCTCTGATTATGAACATGTTTATGCTTTGTGAGTAGTTACTTTCGCTCTTGAGGATATGGGAGAAGTCTTGCTATTAGTAGTCATGTGAATTTGGTATTCGTTCAATATTTTCATGAGATGTATGTTGTCTGTCCTCTAGTGGTGTTATGTGAACATCGACTACATGACACTTCACCATTGTTTGCGCCTAGAGCAAGGCATTGGGAAGTAATAAGTAGATGATGGGTTGCTAGAGTGACAGAAGCTTAAACCCTAGTATATGCGTTGCTTCATAAGGGGCTGATTTGGATCCATATGTTTCATGCTATGGTTAGGTTTACCTTAATACTTTTGTTGTAGTTGCGGATGCTTGCAATAGAGGTTAATCATAAGTGGGATTCTTGTCCAAGTAAGGACAACACCCTAGCACCGATCCACCCACATACCAAATTATCAAAGTACCGAACGCGAATCATATGAGCGTGATGAAAACTAGCTTGACGATATTACCATGTGTCCTCGGGAGCGATTTACATCTTATAAGAGTTTGTCCAGGCTTGTCCTTTGCTACAAAAAGGATTGGGCCACCTTGCTGCACCTTATTTACTTTTGTTACTTGTTGCTCGTTACAAATTATCTTATCACAAAACTATTTGTTACCACTTATTTCAGTACTTGCGGAGAATACCTTGCTGGAAACCGCTTATCATTTCCTTCTGCTCCTCGTTGGGTTCGACACTCTTACTTATCGAAAGGACTACGATAGATCCCCTATACTTGTGGTTCATCAAGACTCTTTTCTGGCGCCGTTGCCGGGGAGTGAAGCGCCTTTGGTAAGGAAAAATTTATATAGTGTGCTGAAATTTACTGTCACTTGTTACCATGGAAAGTAATCCTCTGAGGGGCTTCTTTGGGGTATCTTCACCCCGACCAGTAGAGCAAAGAGTTGCTCCTCAACCTACTGAACCTACTGAAAATGAAAATGAAAATGAAAATGCTTGCTTTGAAGTTCCTTCGGGTATGATAGAAAAATTGCTAGCTAATCCTTTTTTAGGAGATGGAACAAAACATATTGACGAACATCTGATATATGTGGATGAAGTTTGTGGATTACTTAAGCTTGCATGTGTACCCAGAGATGTTGTTAAGAAGTAGGTCTTCCCTTTATCTTTGAGGGGAGATGCATCGACATGGTATAGGCTATGTGATGATATGAGGTCTTGGAATTACAAACGATTGAAACTGGAATTTCATCAGAGGTTTTATCCTATGCATCTTGTTCATCGTGATCGCAATTACATATATAATTTTTGGCCTCACGAAGGAGAAAGCATCACTCAAGCTTGGGGGAGGCTTAAGTCAATGTTATATTCATGCCCCAATCATGATCTCTCAAGAGAAATGATTATTCAAAAATTTTATGCTCGGCTTTCTGGTAACAATCGCACCATGCTTGATACTTCTTGTGCTGGCTCTTTTATGATTAAGACTATTGAATTCAAATGGGATTTATTGGAAAGAATTAAACGCAACTCTGAAGATTGGGACCTCGACAATGGTAAGGAGTCAGGTATGACACCTAGTTTTGATTGTGTTAAATCTTTTATGGATACTGATATTTTTCGTAAATTTAGGACTAAATATGGACTTGACTCTGAGATAGTAGCTTCTTTCTGTGAATCTTTTGCTACCTATGTTGATCTCCCCAAGGAGAAGTGGTTTAAATATCATCCTCCCATAGAAGTAAAAGTAGCTGCACCTATTAAAGTTGAAGAAAAGACTATCACTTATAATGATCCTATTGTTCCTACTTCTTATGTTGAGAAACCACCTTTCCCTGTAGGATAAAGGATCATGCTAAAGCTTCAACTGTAGTTCATAAAAGCAATATTAAAACATATACACCTCCTGAGCAAGTTAAAGTTGAACCTAATGTTGCTATTGTTAAAGATCTCTTGTCTGATAATATTGATGGGCATGTTATTTATTTCTGTGATGAAACTTCTAGAATTGCTAAACCCCGTGATAAAGATAAACCTAGAACTGTGGTAGGCATGCCTGTTATTTTTGTTAAAATAGGAGATATTGTTATCATGGCTTATGTGATATGGGTGCTAGTGCTAGTGCAATACCTTATTCTTTATACAAAGAAGTTATGCATGATATTGCACCTGCTAAAATGGAAGATATTGATGTCACAATTAAACTTGCCAATAGAGATACTATTTCACCAATGGGAATTGTTAGAGATGTTGAAGTCTTGTGTGGGAAAACTAAATATCCTTCTGATTTTCTTGTTCTTGGTTCCCCACAAGATAGCTTTTGTCCCATTGTATTTGGTAGACCCTTCTTAAATACTGTTAATGCTACCATAGATTGCAAAAGAGATGTTGTTACTATCGGTTTAGATGCTATGAGTCATGAATTTAATTTTTCTAAATTTAGTAGATAACACCATGAAGAAGAATTACCTAGTAAGGATGAAATTATTCGTCTTGCTTCTATTGCCGTACCTCCTAGTGATCCTTTAGAACAATACTTGCTAGACCATGAAAATGACATGTTTATGAATGAAAGAAGGGAATTAGATGAAGTATTCTTTAAACATGAACCTATTCTGAAAAACATTTTACCTATTGAAATCCTAGGGGATCCTCCTCCACCCAAGGGTGACCCCGTGTTTGAGCTTAAATCGTTACCTGATACTCTTAAATATGCTATCTTGATGAGAAAAATATATATCATGTTATTATTAGTGCTAACATTTCAGAGCATGAGGAAGAGAGATTATTGAAAACTCTGAAGAAGCACCACACTGCTATTGGGTATACTCTTGATGATCTTAAGGGCATTAGTCCCACTCTATGTCAACAAAAATAAATTTGGAGGAAGACGCCAAACCAGTTCATGATCATCAACGCCGGCTAAATCCTAAAATGAAAGAAGTGGTAAGAAAGGAGATACTAAAGCTCCTTGAGGCAGGTATAATTTATCCCGTTGCTGATAGTCAGTGGGTAAGCCCTGTCCATTGTGTCCCTAAGAAGGGAGGTATTACTGTTGTTCCTAATGATAAATATGAATTGATTCCTCAAAGAATTATTACAGGTTATAGGATGGTAATTGATTTCCACAAATTAAATAAGGCTACTAAAAAGGATCATTACCCCTTACCTTTTATTGATCAAATGCTAGAAAGATTGTCCAAACATACACATTTTTGCTTTCTAGACGGTTATTCTGGTTTCTCTCAAATACCTGTGTCAGCCAAAGATCAATCAATGACTACTTTTACATGCCCTTTTGGTACTTTTGCTTATAGACGTATGCCTTTTGGTTTATGTAATGCACGTCCTACCTTTCAAAGATGCATGATGGCTATATTCTCTGACTTTTGTGAAAAGATTTGTGAGGCTTTCATGGACGACTTTTCTGTCTATGGATCTTCTTTTGATGATTGCTTGAGCAACCTTGATCGAGTTTTGCAGAGATGTGAAGAAACTAATCTTGTCTTGAATTGGGAAAAGTGCCACTTTATGGTTAATGAAGGTATTGTTTGGGGCATAAAGTTTCTGAAAGAGGTATTGAAGTTCATAAAGCCAAGGTTGATGCTATTGAAAAGACGCCATGTCCCAAGGACATCAAAGGTATAAGAAGTTTCCTTGGTCATGCCGGTTTTTATAGGAGGTTCATTAAGGACTTCTCGAAAATCTCTCGGCCTCTGACTAATTTATTACAAAAAGATATACCATTTGTCTTTGATGATGATTGTGTAGAAGCATTTGAAATACTTAAGAAAGCATTGATCTTTGCACCTATTGTTCAGCCACCTCATTGGAATTTACCCTTTGAAATTATGTGTGATACTAATGATTATGCTGTAGGTGTTGTTCTAGGACAAAGAGTTGAGAACAAACTAAATGTTATTCAATATGCTAGTAAAACCCTAGACAATGCTCAAAGAAATTATGCTACTACTAAAAAATAATTCTTAGTAGTTGTATTTGCTTGTGATAAGTTTAGACCTTATATTGTTGATTCTAAAGTAACTATTCACACTTATCATGCTGATATTAAATATCTTATGGAAAAGAAAGATGCTAAACCTAGACTTATTACATGGGTTCTCTTACTACAAGAATTTGATTTGCACATTGTTGATAGAAAAGGAGCTGAGAACCCCGTTGCAGACAACTTGTCTAGGTTAGAAAATGTGCTTGATGACCCACTACCTATTGATGATAGCTTTCCTGATGAGCAACTAAATGTCATAAATGCTTATCATAGTGCTCCATGGTATGCTGATTATGCTAATTACATTGTTGCTAAGTTTATACCACCTAGTTTCACATACCAGCAAAAGAAAAAGTTCTTCTATGATTTGAGGCATTACTTTTGGGATGACCCACATCTTTCTAAAGAAGGAGTAGATGGTGTTATTAGACGTTGTGTACCTGAGCATGAACAGGAACAGATCCTATGCAAGTGTCACTCCGAAGCTTATGGAGGACACTATGCTGGAGATAGAACTCCACATAAGGTACTGCAATCTAGTTTTTATTGGCCTACTCTCTTCAGGGATGCCCGTAAGTTTGTCTTATCTTGTGATGACTGTCAAAGAATTGGTAATATCAGTAGACATCAAGAAATTCCTATGAATTATTCACTTGTTATTGAACCATTTGATGTTTGGGGCTTTGACTATATGGGACCCTTTCCTTCCTCTAATGGTTATACACATATTTTAGTTGATGTTTATTACGTCACTAAGTGGGTAGAAGCTATTCCAACTAGTAGTGCTGATCATAACACTTGTATTAAAATGCTTAAAGAAGTTATTTTTCCAAGATTTGGAGTCCCTAGATATGTAATGACTGATGGTGGTTCACATTTTATTCATTGTGCTTTCCGTAAAATGCTTGCTAAATATGATGTTAATCATAGAATTGCATCTCCTTATCACCCTCAGTCTAGTGGTCAAGTAGAATTGAGTAATAGAGAACTCAAATTAATTTTGCAAAAGACTGTTAATAGGTCTAGAAAGAATTGGTCCAAGAAACTTGATGATGCATTATGGGCCTATAGAACTGCATATAAAAATGCTATGGGTATGTCTCCGTATAAAATGGTCTATGGAAAAGCATGTCACTTACCTCTCGAACTAGAACACAAGGCTTATTGGGCTATTAAAGAACTTAATTATGATTTTAAACTTGCCGGTGAGAAGAGGTTATTTGATATTACCTCACTTGATGAATGGAGAACCCAAGCCTACGAAAATGACAAGTTGTTTAAAGAAAAAGTTAAAAGATGGCATGACAAAAGGATACAAAAGCGTGAGTTTAATCTAGGTGATTATGTATTGCTATACAACTCTCGTTTAAGATTTTTTGCAGAAAAACTTCTCTCTAAATGGGAAGGTCCTTACGTTATCAAGGAGGTCTACCATTCCGGTGCCATAAAAATCAACAACTTCGAAGGCACAAATCCGAAGGTGGTGAACGGTCAAAGAATCAAACACTATATCTCAGGTAATCACATAAATGTTGAAACCAATGTTATTGAAACCGTAACCCCGGAGGAATACATGAGCGACACTTTCCGGAACGTTTCAGACTCCAAAAAGGAATAGGTATTTGGTACGGTAAGTAAACCGACTCCAAAATAGTTTTTAAGGAAATATTTCTCCGTTTTGGAATATTTAGAAAAATAGAAAATTAAGCAGCAGTCCGGGAAGGACACGAGGGCTCCACGAGGGTGGAGGGCGCTCCCTACCCTACTAGGCGCGCCCCCTACCTCGTGGGCACCTCGTGTGCTCTCCGGACTCCGTTTTCATACATGACACGTATTTTGGTCAGTAAAAATTCATTATATAATCTCCCAGGGGTTTTGACTCCCGTATCACGCAAAAATCTCCTGTCTTTGTTTCGAGTTGTTTTTCTGACAGATCTAGATTATCATGGCGTCTCCAAGTGCTCGCAAGGACAAGTTCTTTGAGAAGGTCATCAACCCTTACCTCGCGGAGGTGCAGCGACACCCTCAAACCATTGAGATGCGTGATGGGTTGCTGCACATCCGTGATGCTGAGGGACCGAAGGGGACCGGAAGTGTGGAGACGAGGCTCGAAGCAATGGAGCAACAAGTTTTCAGGTGTCAGGGGATGGTGGAGCGTGGACTCATCTCCAACCACATGATGATCGCAGAATTCACCAACAAACACAAGCTGGATGCCGACAACATCGGGGAGACCATCTTCAAGCTTCATGAGAAAATTGAACACCTTCAAGCTCAAATTTATGACCTGCAAAACCAAAACTATGAGTATGAATATAGATTCAAAAGGATGAGTTTGGCTGCATATTTGAGGATCCCGGACACTCGGTCATCTTTCTATGATGGTGAGCCTATGCCTTGGAACAAGTACGACAAGCCTACGCCATCAACAAAATCACCACCGTCTCCACCAACAAAGAAGAATTGAGTATCTGGTATGGGCACTCCACTTGGCAACTACCAAGCTTGGGGGAGTGCCCCGGTATCGTATCACCATCACTTTTATCTTTACCGTTTTTCTTAGTTCGATCCTTTTTTTTAATATCTTGATCTAGTAGAATAAAAGTTCTTAGTGCGATCTAGTTGTGAGTTTTGCTTTATTATCCTTCTATGTAATCGAGTCCGTGAGCTATATAATAAAGATTAGTGTTGAGTCAAGGGCTTCATTATTTTGCCATGATCCTAAGTGAATAAAAGAAAAAGAGAAAGGAATAAAAAGAAACAAAGAGATCATGTGAGTCTTATGGAGAGTAATGAGCTCACATAGAAGGAGTATGATGAATAAAAGTTGTTGAGGGTTGACAAACACAGTTTTGGTCATCGTTGCAATTAATAGGAAGTAATAAAGAAAGAGAGGTCTTCACATATAAATATACTATCTTGGACATCTTTTATGATTATAAGCACTCATTAAAATATGACATGCTAAAGAGTTGACATTGGACAAGGAAGACAACGTAATGGGTTATGTTTTCTTACATCTAAGATGAATTATATTGTCTTGGATCTTCCAGTATGATGAGCTTGCCTTTCCCCCTCATGCTAGCCAAATTCATTGCACCAAGTAGAGATACTACTTGTGCTTCCAAATACCCTTAAACCAGTCTTGCCATAAGAGTCCACCATATCTACCTATGGATTGAGTAAGATCCATCAAGTAAGTTGTCATCGGTGCAAGCAATAAAAATTGCTCTTTAAATATGTATTATTGATTTGTGTGGAGGAAATAAGCTTTATACGATCGTGTGATATGGAAGTAATAAAAGCGACATACTGCTTAATAAAGGTCCATATCACAAGGGGCAATATAAAGTGACGTTCTTTCACATTAAGATTTTGTGCATCCAACCATAAAAGTGCATGACAACCTCTGCTTCCCTCTGCGAAGGGCCTATCTCTTACTTTTATCTCCTATAGTGCATAAGAGTCATGGTGATTTTCACCCTTCCTTCTTACACTTTATCCTTTGGCAAGCACAATATGTTGGAAATATCCTGGTATATATGGCTAATTGGATGTGAGTTTTCATGAACTATTACTGTTGACATTACCCTTGAGGTAAAACGTTGGGAGGCAAAACTATAAGCCCCTATCTTTCTCTGTGTCTAATTAAAACTCCATACCCATAAGTATTGCGTGAGTGTCAGCAATTGTGAAATATTATATGATAGTTGAGTATGTGGACTTGCTGAAAACCTCTTATACATTGACTCTTTCCTATGTTATGATAAATTGCAATTGCTTCAATGACCGAGATTGTAGTTTGTTAGTTTTCAATGAAGTTTACGATTCATACTTGATATTGTGATTGAATTATTACTCTAGCATTAGAGATTATATGACAAGAATTATATAAGTTGTTGTTCTAAGAATGATCATGATGCCCTCATGTCCGTATTTTATTTTTATCGACACCTCTATCTCTAAACATGTGGACATATTTTTCGATTTCGTCTTTTCGCTTGAGGACAAGCGAGGTCTAAGCCTGGGGGAGTTGATATGTCCATTTTGCATCATGATTTTATATCAATATTTATTGCATTATGGGATGTTATTACACATTATGTCACAATACTTATGCCTATTCTCTCTTATTTTACAAGGTTTACATAAAGAGGGAGAATGCCGGCAGCTGGGATTCTGGGCTGGAATAGGAGAAAATATTAGAGACCTATTCTGCATAGCTCCAAAAGTCCTGAAACTTCACGGAAGATGTTTTCCAAATATATAAAGAATACTGAGAGCAAGAACTTCACAAGGGGGGCCACACCCTACCCACGAGGGCGGGGGGTGCGCCCTACCCCCCTGGGCGCGCCCCCCTACCTCGTGGGCCCCCTAGTGGCCCTCCGGTGACCATCTTCTGCTATATGGAGTCTTTTGATGGGAAAAAAATCATAAGCCGTCTTCTCGAACGAAACTCCGCCGCCACGAGGCGGAACCTTGGCGGAACCAATCTAGGGCTCCGGCGGAGCTGTTCTATCGGGAAACTTCCCTCCCGGAGGGGGAAATCATCGCTATCGTCATCACCAATGCTCCTCTCATCGGGAGAGGGCAATCTCCATCAACATCTTCATCAACACCATCTCATCTCAAAACCCTAGTTCATCTCTTGTATCCAATTCTTGTCTCCAAGTCCGGGATTGGTGCTAGTAGGTTGCTAGTAGTGTTAATTACTCTTTGTAGTTGATGCTAGTTGGTTCAATTGGTGGAAGATCATATGTTCAGATCCTATATGCATATTAATACCCCTCTGATTATGAACATGTTTATGGTTTATGAGTAGTTACTTTCGTTCCTGAGGACATGGCAGAAGTCTTGCTATTAGTAGTCATGTGAATTTGGTATTCATTCGATATTTTGATGAGATGTATGTTGTCTCTCCTCTAGTAGTGTTATGTGAACGTCGACTACATGACACTTCACCATTGTTTGGGCCTAGAGGAAGGCATTGGGAAGTAATAAGTAGATGATGGGTTGCTAGAGTGACAGAAGCTCAAACCCTAGTTTATGCGTTGCTTCGTAAGGGGCTGATTTGGATCCATATGTTTCATGCTATGGTTAGGTTTACCTTAATACTTTTGTTGTAGTTGTGGATGCTTGCAATAGACGTTAATCATAAGTGGGATGCTTGTCCAAGTAAGGACAGCACCCTAGCACCGGTCCACCCACATACCAAATTATCAAAGTACCAAACGCGAATCATATGAGCATGATGAAAACTAGCTTGACGATATTCCCATGTGTCCTCGGGAGCGCTTTACATCTTATAAGAGTTTGTCCATCACAAAACTATCGGTTACCACTTATTTCAGTACTTGCAGAGAATACCTTGCTGGAAACCACTTATCATTTCCTTCTGCTCCTCGTTGGGTTTGACACTCTTACTTATCAAAAGGACTACGATAGATCCCCTATACTTGTGGGTCATCAAGGCTAGTCTCTTGAGGTCTTCATTGCTTCTTCATTAGCCTTGATTCTGAGCTAGTTTCCGTTTTCCCCGCGCGTCGCATAGAGCCAATAGTTGTGGGGTCGCCCCAGTAATGGCCCCTGAATCACTTTAACTCCCGGGGTAGAAACTGCCAATTCACTCTTCCCACCACGCCCTTATCCTTAGCCACGTATGCGGCATGCATCGCGCGGGGGTAGGTAACAGAGGCGCGTGGCATGGGAGAGCATCAAGGTGAGGGCCCGATCGTCTTCAATTGGTGGAGGAGGACGGTGGCTGCCTGTCGATGGAGCGGCTCCCCTCCCCGATCCGCCTATAAAGGAGGGGTGGAGGAGGGCGGAGTCACCCATCCTCGCATTCTTCCTCTTCTGTCTTCTGCTGGTTATGCTAAGAAAAAGAGCTTGGGGCTGTGCCCCGGGCTCCATCTTGAAGCCTTCCACGGATCTGAAAGGGGGACTCGGGTGGCACAGTGACAACGTCGGGAGTGGAAACCCTGGCGTGCTCGCCACCGGGCCGCCTGTGGCTCGAGGCTGGCATGCCGCATGGTAGTCGGTCGCCCCTCATTCTTCTTCCCTTCGCGGGGCCAGGGAGGGGTCATGGAAAGAAGCCGCTGATGACCCACAAGTATAGGGGTCAATTGTAGCCCTTTTCGATAAGTAAGAGTGTCGAACCCAACAAGGAGCAGAAGGAAATGACAAGTAGTTTTTGGTAGGGTAATGTCTGCAAGTGCTGAAATTGTAAGAAACAGAGTAGTTTGATAGGAAGATAATTTGTAACGAGCCAGTAACGATAGTAGTAACAAAAGTGAAGCAACGTAGCCCAATCCTTTTGAAGCAAAGGACAGGCCAAAACGGTCTCTTATGATAAGCAAAGCATTTTTGAGGGTACACGGGAATTTCATCTAGTCACTTTCATCATGTTGGTTTAATTCATGTTCTCCAGTTTGATAATTTGATATGTGGGTGGACCAGTGCTTAGGTGTGGTTCTTACTTGAACAAACCTCCTACCTATGATTAACCCTCCCACAAGCATCTGCAACTACGAGAAAAGTATTAAGAATAAATTCTAACCATAGCATTAAACTTTTGGATCCAATCAGTCCCTTACGGAATAGCGCATAAACTGGTGTTTAAGTTTCTGTCAATCTGGCAACCCATCATCTAATTGCTACTCCACAATGCAATCCCTTAGGCTCAAATATGGTGAAGTGTCATGTAGTCGACATTCACATGACAACATTAAGGGAATCACAACATACGTACTATCAAAATATCGAACACATATCAAATTCACATGATTACTTGCAACATGATTTCTCCCGTGACCTCAAGAACAAAGGTAACTACTCACAAATTATAAACATGCCCATGATTAGAGGGGTATCAAATAGCATATTGAATCTGAACATATAATCTTCCACCAAATAAACCATATAGTAATCAACTACAAGATCTAATCAACACTACTGGTCACCCAGAAGTACCAATCTATAGTTTCAGTAATAAGATTGAACACAAGAGATGAACTAAGGTTTGAGAGGAGATGGTGTTGTTGAATATGTTGATGGAGATTGCCCTTCCCATGATGGGAGAGTTGTTGGTGATGATGATGACGATGATTTCCCCCTCCGGGAGAGAAGTTCCCCCGGTAGAATCGCTCCACCGGAGGGCAAAAAGTGCTTTTGCCCAAGTTCCGCCTCAAGGCGGGAGCGCTTCGTCCTGAAAGTCATCTCCTTCTTTTTTCTAGGTCATAATGATTTATATACCAAAAGATGGGCACCGGAGGTGGGCCGAGGAGGGCACAACCCACCAGGGCGCGCCTGGGCTCCCTGGTGTGTGCCCAGGTGGGTTGTGCCCACTTGGTGGACCCCCTCTGGTAATTATTTGCTCCAATAATTCTTAAATAATCCATAAAAAATCTCCGTGATGTTTCAGCTTGTTTGGAGTTGTGCAGAAGAAGTGGCCTGACGTAGCTTTTCCTGGTCCAGATTTCCAGCTGCCAAAATTCTCCCTCTTGGTGTGTAACTTGCAAATTATGAGAGAAAAGGCATTAGAATTACTCCAAAAAGCATTATTATGGATAAAAAATTGTAAATAATAGTAAGAAAACATGATGCAAAATGGACGTATCAACTCCCCCAAGCTTAGACCTCGCTTGTCCTCAAGCGAAAACCAAAATCGAAAAACATGTCCACATGCTTTGACAGAGAGGTGTCAATAAAAACAAAATACAGACATAGAAGCATCATGTTGATTATTATAACAGCAACAAAATTAAACATAGGACTTTTATCATATACTTCTCATGAATAAGTAATAGTTCATCACACAATCGAAGTATAAAGCAAATTCTCTATTAGAAACCAACAAACTATGTTCTCAGTCAACTTTGCAACTACAATTCATCATCTTTTCAGGAAGAGTCATGTGTCAGAGCCTTTAGGCAAGTCCACATACTCAACCATCATATAGTCTTCTATGACTGCTAACACTCATCATGTACCCATGAGAAAAACGTTTCAACCAGACACATAGAAAGATAGGGGCTTATGGTTTCGCCTCCCAACATACTCACCTCAAGGGCAATGTCAACAATAATAACTCATGCCACCCATATTCAATAGGACATATGTGCCTAGATCTTTCCTCACCATATGATGCTTTCCAAAGGAGAAAAATAAAAGGAATAGAGAGAAAAACTTTGACTCTTGCATAAAAGTAAATACATAAAAGTAAAATATAGGCCCTTCGCAGAGGGAAGTGGAGGTTGCCATGCACTTATTTTTTGTATGCTCAATCCATTTGTGCAAAAGAACGTCACATTACATTGCCCCTTGTGATAGTGACCTTTATTATGCAGTCTGTCGCTTTTATTCTTCACCATCACAAGTTCGTGCAACGCATAATTTTCTCTTACACTAAGTGATCTCACACTTTTAGAAGCAATTTTTATTGCCTTTTTGCACATATGACAACTTACTTGAGGGATCTTGCTCAATACCTAGGTAGGTATGGTGGACACTTGAAAATAAGATTTGGGTTTAAGCGTTTTTGGACGCACAAGTTGTATCTCTACTTAGTGCGGAATTTTTGGCTAGCAAAGAAAGGGGGCAAGCAGCACATGTTAAAGGATCTATGACAATATGACTTCTATGTGAATATGAACCAACATGAATCATTAGGTTGTCTTCCTTGTCCAACGTCAACAATTTTGGCATATAATATTTTGATGACAACTCACAATCACAAAAGATTTCTATGATAGTATATTTATATGTGAATCTTCTCTTCCCTTATTAGATCTTTCATGAGTTGCATCATTGACCAATGCTATGTTTGTCAATCTCTAATAAAATTTTCTACTTATACTTCTCCTTATGTGGTGCCATCACCTACCATAGGATTAGTATATAATTTTATTGATTTATTTCCTTTCTCTTTTTCCTTTCATATTTCCTTTCTTTATTTGCAACATGAGAGTAAAGAAAGCAAACAATCAAACTAAACTTTTATTATATAACTTGCACATTATTACAAAGATAGATGAGTAAGAAAACTCTCAAAGAATAAAGGATTGAACTAAACTTTTATTCATCTAAAGCAAAAGGATCAAACCAAAATAAGTAAAAGCAAAAAGATAGTGGAATGATACGATACCGGGCACCTCCCCCAAGCTTGGAGGAAGCCAAGGGGAGTGCCCATAGCCGATACGCAGTTCTCTTTTGGTGGTGAAGAAGATGATGCTGGTGATGAAGAGATTCTATCCTTGAGGATCAAGAGATTCTCCAATCAACGGATGACGCTCCGGAGATGGGTGATGTGCTCTTGATGCAGAATATTTTCACGAGCGAGATACTTATTTTGTATGTGAATTATCTCAATGCTGCGCACGACTTCAATCTCAGCAGGAGTAAGATGAGTAAGGTAAGGTTTAAGGATATCTTCCTCCTCCTCCTCAGCTGGCAGTGCTTGTTTGAAGACTGGAGGCTAATCTATGGTAACCTCCTTGCTCTCATCTCCTCCTATGGCTTCCACGGGCTCTTCTATCTTCAGCTCGATCTTCATCAAACAAGTATCATCTTCCATGTTGTTGGAGGAAGAAGAAGACATGATGCCTGGCCTGACAGATCTGACAAAAAACACCAAGAAAAGAGAACAGGGGATTTCTCCACGATACGGTGACCAATAGGTTCGGGAACTATATATAGATTTTTTATCCTAGAGGAAAAGCATATGGTAGAAAAACGGAGTACTGAAGGTGTCCCAGGTGGGCACAACCCACCTGGGTGCGCAAGGCAAGCCTGGCGCGCCCTAGTGTCTTGTGCCCACCAGGGACGCTAGCTGGAAGTTTCTTTATTCCCAAATTTCTAAAATATTCCAAAATAGATAAAAAATATTTTTGCTGATTTTTCGTAGTCCGCTTACTTACCGTATCATGTACCTCCTTATTTTCATGATTCTGGAGTGTCCCGGAAGGACTCTTTTATGTGTTCTTCTGGTGTCAAAGTTTGGATAATATTACTTTCAACATTAATAGGCGTACTTGAGATATAATGCTTTATTCATTGCACATTGACAACTTTCGGGTTAGTACCTTCGGCATTAATTATTTTGATGGTTCCAGACCGGTAAATCTCCTCGATGACGTATGGGCCTTCCCATTTTAAGAGGAGGTTTCCTGCAAGGAATCTGAAATGAGAGTTGTACAAAAGAACATATTCTCCGACCTTAAGCTCACGCTTTAGAATTCTTTTATCATACCATCTTTTAACTTTTTCTTTAAATAATTTTGCATTTTCATAAGCTTGGGTTCTCCATTCATCTAGATAGCTAATATCAAATAACCTCTTTTCACCAGCAAGTTTGAAATCATAATTGAGTTCTTTGATTGCCCAATATGCTTTATGTTCTAACTCAAGAGGAAAATGACAAGCTTTTCCATAAACCATTTTATAAGGACACATACCCATAGGATTTTTATATGCTGTTCTATAAGCCCACAGTGCATCATCTAATTTCTTAGACCAATTCTTCCTAGACATATTAACAGTCTTTTGCAAAATTAATTTTATTTCTCTATTGCTAAGTTCTACTTGACCACTAGACTGAGGATGATAAGGTGATGCAATTCTATGGTTAACATCATACTTGGCAAGCATTTTACAGAAAGCACCAAGAATAAAGTGTGAACCACCATCAGTCATTAAATATATAGGGACTCCAAACCTTGGGAAAATAACTTCTTTAAGCATTTTAATAGAGGTGTTGTGATCATCACTACTAGTTGGAATAGCTTCTACCCATTTAGTAACATAACCAACATCAACCAAATATGTGTATACCCCTTAGAAGAAGGAAAAGGTCCCATGTAATCAAATACCCAAACAATAAATGGTTCAACAGGAAGTGAATAATTCATAGGCATTTCTTGACGCTTACTGATATTACCTATCCTTTGACATTCATCACAAGATAAGACGAACTTACGAGCATCCTTGAAGAGAGTAGGCCAATGAAATCCAGATTGCAATACCTTGTGAACAGTTCTATCTCCAGCATGATGCCCTCCATAAGCGTCGGAGTGACATTTCCGTAGGATTTGTCCCTGTTCATGCTCAGGTACACAATGTCTAATAATACCATCTACTCCTTCTTTATAAAGGTGTGGGTCATCCCAAAAGTAATGTCTTAAATCATAGAAGATTTTTTTCTTTTGTTGGTATGTAAAGCTAGGTGGTAAATATTTAGCAACAATGTAATTAGCATAATCAGCATACCAAGGAGTACCACGAGAAACATTTATTACAGCTAACTACTCATCAGGAAAACTATCATCAATAGGTAGTGGGTCATCAAGCACATTTTCAAGCTTAGATAAATTATTAGCTACAGGTTCTCAGCTCCTTTTCTATCAATGATATGTAAATCAAATTCTTGTAACAAGAGAACTCACCGTATAACTCTAGGTTTAGCATATTTCTTTTCCATAATATATTTAAGAGCAGCATGGTCTGTGTGAATAGTTACTTTGGAATCAACAATATAAGGTCTAAACTTATCACAAGCGAACACAACTGCTAAGAATTGTTTTTCAGTAGTAGCATAATTTCTTTGAGCACTGTCTAGAGTTTTACTGGCATAATGAATAACATTAAGTTTCTTATCAACTCTGTCCTAGAACAACACCGACAACATAATCACTAGCATCACACATAATTTCAAAAGGCAAGTTCCAATCAAGTGGTTGAACAATAGGTGTATAAATTAAGGCTTTATTAAGTGTTTCAAAGGCTTCTAAACAATCATCATCAAAAACAAAAGGAATATCCTTCTACTAGAGACTAGTAAGAGGCCTAGAAATTTTTGAAAAGTCTTTGATGAATCTCCTATAGAAACCAGCATGACCTAAGAAACTATGAATACCTTTTATATCTTTAGGACATGACATTTTCTCAATTGCATCAACCTTAGCTTTGTCCACTTCAATACCTCTTTCAGAAATTTTATGACCCAAGACAATGCCTTCATTAACCATGAAGTGTCACTTCTCCCAATTCAAGACAAGATTTGTTTGTTCACATCTCTGCAAAATTCGATCAAGATTGCTTAAACGATCATCAAAATACTTCCCATAAACAGAAAAGTCATCCATGACAACCTCAACAATCTTTTCACAAAAGTCAGAGAATATAGCAATCATGCATCTTTGAAAGGTAGCAGGTGCATTACATAAACCAAAAGGCATACGCCTATAAGCATATGTTCCAAAGGGACAAGTAAAAGTGGTCTTTTCTTGATCAGGTTGAGAAAAAGGTATTTGTGAAAAGCCAGAATATCCATCAAGGAAGCAAAAGTGTGTGTGCTTAGATAATATTTTAAGCATTTGATCAATAAAAGGAAAAAGGTAATGATCTTTTCTAGTTGCTTTGTTTAATTTTCTAAAACCAATTACCATTCTATAGCCTGTAACAATTCTTTGTGGAATAAGTTCATTCTTATCATTAGCAACAACAGTAATGCCTCCTTTCTTAGGAACACAATGAACATGACTTACCCATCTACTATCTGCTATGGGATAGATTATACCTGCTTCCAGAAGTTTTAGTATTTTCGTCCTTACCAATTCTTTCATCTTCGGATTTAACCAACGTTGGTGATCAACAACGGGTTTAGCATCAGGTTCCATATTAATTTTGTGCTAACATAGAGTGGGACTAATGCCCGTTAAATCATCAAGAGTGTATCCAATAGCAGCTCGGTGCTTCCTCAGAACTTTCAATAATCTTTCTCCTTCATGTTCTGAAAGGTTAGCACTAATAATAACAGGATATATCTTCTTTTCATCAAGATAAGCATATTTCAAAGTGTCTGGCAATTGTTTTAATTCAAACATAGGATCACCTTTAGGTGGAGGAGGACCTCCTAAAGTTTCAATAGGCAAATTGTGTTTAAGCAGAGGACGTTGTTCAAAGAAAATTTTGTCTATTTCATTTCTTTCATGCATATGAAAGTCCTTCTTGTGGTCTAGCAAATATTGTTCTAAGGGATCAGTAGGTGGTACAGCAATAGAAGAAAGACCAATTAATTCATCATTACTAGGCAATTCTTTTTCATGAAGATTTCTACTAAACTTGGAAAAATTAAACTCATGAGCCTCATTACAAAAACTAACACTGACAGTTTGTTTCAAACAATCTATCTTAGCATTAACGGTGTTCAGGAAAGGGCTACCAAAGATAATGGGAGAAAAGTCATCTTGTGGGGAGCCAAGAACAAGAAAACCAGTAGGGTATTTTATTTTCCCACACAAGACTTCAACATCTCTAACAATCCCAATTGGTGATATAGTGTCTCCATTAGCAAGTTTAATAATAACATATATTTCTTCTATCTCTGCGGATGTTATGTCATTCATAATTTCTTGGTATAAGGTATAAGTAATAGCACTCACACCAGCACCTATGTCACATAAACAATGATAACAATATCTCCTATTTTAACTCAGATGACAGGCATGCCAACAACAAGTCTATGTTTATCTTTCTTACCAGGTTTGGCAATTCTAGCAGCTTCTTCACAGAAGTAAAGAACATGCCCATCTATATCTTCTTCCAAGACATCTTTAAACTAGCAATACTAGGTTCAACTTTAATTTGTTCATCAGGTTTAGGTGTTCTAATATAGCTTTTGTGAACCACAGTTGAAACTTTAGCATGTTCCTTTATCCTAACAGGGAAAGGTGGTTTCTCAATATAAGCAGAAGGGACAACTGGATAAACATTATAAAGTATAGTTTCTTCTTTAACTGGTACCGGTTCTTTAATTTCTTCTTTAATAGGTGGGCAATATTTAAACCACTTATCTTTAGGGAGTTCAACATGAGTAGCAAATGATTCACAAAAGGAGGCTACTATCTCAGAGTCAAGTCCATATTTGGTGCTAAACTTTTGAAAAGCATTGGTATCCATAAAAGATTGAACACAATCATACTTAAATTTAATGCCTGACTCTTTACCTTTGTCGAGTTCCCAATCTTCAGAGTTGCGTTTAATTCTTTCCAAAATATCCCACCGGAATTCAATAGTCTTCTTCATAAAGGAACCAACTAAAGAAGTATCAAGCATGGTTTGATCATTACGAGAAAGCCAAGCATAAAAATTCTGGATAATAATTTCTCTTGAGAGCTCATGATTGGGGCATGAATATACCACTGATTTAAGCCTCCCCCAAGCTAGAGCGATACTTTCTCCTTCACGAGACCAAAAATTATATATATAATTCCGATCACGATGGACTAGATGCATAGGATACATTTTTTGGTGGGACTCCAATTTCAAACAATTCCAATTCCATGATCCAATATCATTGCATAGCCTATACCATGCCGATGCTTTTCCCTTCAAAGATAAAGGGAAAACCTTCTGCATAAATTTATCTCTGGGTAAACCTGCAAGCTTAAACAATCCACAAATTTGTTCTACATATATCAAGTGCATATCAGGATGTTCGGTTCCATCTCCTGCATAAGGATTAGTTAGAGTTGTTCTATCATACCCGATGGAATTTCATATTCAATATTTTCAGTAGGTGCAGTAGGTTGAGGGGTAGCTAATTGTGGTTCCGAACGAGGTGAAGATACCCCGAACAAACCCCTTAAAGGATTATTTTCCATAGTAACAAGTGACAATAAATTTCAGCACACTATATAAATGTTTCCTTACCAAAGGTGCTTCACTCCCCGGCAACCGCACCAGAAAATAGCCTTGATGACCCACAAGTATAGGGGATCAATTGTAGCTCTTTACGATAAGTAAGAGTGTCGAACCCAACGAGGAGCAGAAGGAAATGACAAGTAGTTTTCAGTAAGGTAATATCTGCAATTGCTGAAATTGTAAGTAGCAGAGTAGTTTGATAGCAAGATAATTTGTAACGAGCAAGTAACGATAGTAGTAACAAAAGTGCAGCAAGGTAGCCCAATCCTTTTGCTGCAAAGGACAGGCCGAAATAGTCTCTTATGATAAGCAAAGCGTTCTTGAGGGTACACTGGAATTTCATCTAGTCACTTTCATCATGCTGGTTTAATTCGTGTTCGCTACTTTGATAATTTGATATGTGGGTGGACTGGTGCTTAGGTGTTGTTCTTACTTTAACAAACCTCCTACTTATGATTAACCCTCCCGCAAGCATCCGAAACTACGAGAAAAGTATTAAGAATAAATTCTAACCATAGCATTAAACATTTGGATCCAATCGGTCCCTTACGGAATAGCTCATAAACTGGGGATTAAGTTCCTGTCACTCTCGCAACCCATCATCTAATTGCTACTCCACAATGCATTCCCTTAGGCCAAATATGTTGAAGTGTCATGTAGTCGACGTTCACATGACACCACTAAAGGAATCACAACATACATACTATCGAAATGTCAAACACATATCAAATTCACATGATTACTTGCGACATGATTGCTCCCGTGACCTCAAGAACAAAGGTAACTACTCATAAATGATAAACATGCCCAATATCAGAGGGGTATTAAAAAGCATATTGGATCTGAACACATAATCTTCCACCAAAGAAACCATATAGTAATCAACTACAAGATGTAATCAACACTACTAGTCACCCACAAGTACCAATCTATAGTTCCAATAACAAGATTGAACACAAGAAATGAACTAGGGTTTGAGAGGAGATAGTGTTGTTGAAGATGTTGATGGAGATTGCCCTCCCCAAGATGGGACAGTTGTTGGTGATGAAGATGACGATGATTTCCCCCTCCGGGAGGGAAGTTCCCCCGGCAGAATCGCTCCACCGGAGGGCAAAAGTGCTCCTGCCCAAGTTCCACTTCGAGGCGGCGGCGCTTCGTCCCAAAAGTCCTCTCCTTATTTTTTGTAGGTAAAAATGACTTATATACCAAAAGATGGGCACCGGAGGTGGGCCGAGGAGGGCACAACCCACCTAGGGCGCGCCTAGGTGGGTTGTGCCCACCTGGTGGGACCCCTATGGTAGTTATTTACTCCAATAATTCTTAAGTAATCCATAAAAAATCTCCGTGAAGTTTCAGCTTGTTTGGCGTTGTGCATAATAGGTGGCCTGATGTAGCTTTTCCATGTCCAGATATCCAGCTGCTAGAATTCTCCCTCTTGGTGTGTAACTTGCAAATTATGAGAGAAAAGGCATTCGAATTACTCCAAAAAGCATTATTATGGATAAAAACATTGTAAATAATAGTAAGAAAACATGATGCAAACAGGACATATCAGTCACCATTCGTGAAGGCAACCCCAACTCCTCCTAGGCGTCGTTCTTTCACCGTCCAGGATGGCTCTTTGCTCCTATTCATGTCTTCTGGGTGCATGGTGGCTTCCGATATCAAGGCGTTGGGGACGACCATTCTCTTTGTGGTGAGTCTCTCGGAGAGCATGGTGTCCGGTACGGCTGCCGGGATGGGATCGTTGAATGGCAGCTGTATGGGCGGTAGAAGCAACCCACGACATGTCAAGAACGGGGCAGCTGTTTTGGTGGCTCTCGTTTGCTAGTGAGTCCGCTCCCCCCATCTGGGCTCCCTTCGGTGCCACCGTCCCTCCTGCCCTCCGGTTCCTCCCTCCTAGCCAGAGGGTGGCGTTGTCTTGATCCCGGAGAGGCACCGAATCCGAGCCGAGTCTGCCTCTTGATTCTTTAGTCCCTCCCTGTAATACCCTGAGGGAGATGGACAAGGGCAAAAGTGTAATGGGGAACTTAACGTTTTTGATCTTAAATCTATCGGTACTTGCCAAGTTTTAATTCGAATAATGTAATCTCTTGAGTCTATGTTCATGTTCCGTAATGCTTGTACTTGTATCAGCATATTAATGAAAAAGATGAACCTTGCCGGGAAACCGTGCATGTGTACGCCCATGTAGAGGTGAGATGCCTTTTAATGTAAATAAACGAGTTTTTCCTGGCAGGCTATCCTGCCGGCACCCTTTTTGTCAGCCGGAGAGGTGCGTCTACTGGCAATAGACAAAGGGACCAACCCCCCGCCAACGTGTTTTTACCAAAGGCCACTGCGACCATCCTGACTGAAGAAACGTTCGATTCAGGGATGGGAGCACCCAAGTCTCAAAGGAGTGGCGAGCTTTTTCTTATGCACAACTTATAGCTTACAGAACACTACAGACAGGAGGTAGAACTTATCTGTTTGGCTTGCCGGGAATCGCTGTGCTGGGCAATCTTCTCAACTCCTTGTCAAAGCAAAGTTCGCGGTAGGAACCTGCAACTTCATGCAGATGAGAATGAATGCAGGATGCGATCCTATCTATATGCATATGCAAATGCTCATGAAATGCTTATGCAGTGATCTTGGAATGCTCATGCATGCATGCATGCAATCTTGGTCGATGCCCCCATAGCGCTTCTTTATTTTTCTCTTGCACAGGGTCATCGTCCTGGCTTTGTATAAGGGGTTACATGCAGAAAATGCAAGGCATGTACAAAAGGGTGGCTGCAGGGCAGTGCCCAACAGCCGCGCCTTACGGGTAGAACTTGTGGAGATGCTCAATATTCCCCGAGTTTTGCAACTGAATGCCATCTCCGGTCTCCAGACTGACTAGGGCAGGTCTGGTGACTCGTACTACCCGGTAAGGGCCTTCCCACTTTGGTGATAAATTGTTTGTACCCTTGGCGGACCGAACGCCCCTAAGGACAAGGTCACCTTCCTCAAAACACCAGGCGTGAACCCTGCAGCTATGATAGCGACGCAGGGCTTGCTGATAGCGTGCAACATGCGTCGCAACCCAGAGATGGTTCTCCTCGAGTAGCGCAACATCATCACGCCGGTGCTGATCTTGCGCTACTTCATCGTAGGCAAGCACTCGAGGCGACCCGTAAATGAGTTCCGTGGGGATAACTGCTTCTGCCCCGTAGACCAAGGAGAAGGGAGTCTGCCTGGTAGTTCGGTTAGTTGTCGTTCTGAGGGACCAAAGAACTACTGGCAGCTCCTCGATCCACCGCTTGTTGTGCTTCTGCAGCGTATCAAAAGTCCTCGTCTTGATTTCACGCAGCACTTCAGCGGTCGCCTTCACAGCTTGTCTATTGCTCACAGGGTGTGCCACAAAGCCAAATGAGATGTTGCATCCGAGGGGATGACCATATTGCATGAAGGCATGACTCGTGAACTGGGTGCCGTTGTCAGTAATGATCTTTGCCGGAACTCCAAAACAACACACCAGTTCTATCAAGAACTTGATACCTGACTGAGCAGTCACCTTTCTCATGGCAGTCACTTCCGGCCACTTTGTAAACTTGTCGATAGCAACGAACAAGAATTCAAAGCCCCAGATCGCTCGGGGGAAGGGTCGAGGATATGTATAATGTGTTTATCACATTATGTATGGTGCCCCGCCCCTACGCCTACAAGTATTTAGATGTGAGTTGCAAACACCACACATTACCACAAATTCAAATGAAGTGTGACAATGTTCGATATATAGTATTGTTTAGATTGTTGGATATTTAGTTGTAAGCTACAAACGCCACACATTATCACAAATTCAAATAAAATGTGAGATTGTTTGATGTATAGTATGGTTTAGATTGTTCGGCATTTAGTGTGAGTTGCAAACGCCATGCATTATCACATTATGGTATAACATGTGCACAACACGTGTATCACCGCTATATTCATGCATGCAATGTTTAAAACAGTATGATCTCCTATTCAAATATATGAATCCGCTTTCATATCAAATTATGATCTTTGTTAGTCTCTTACACCCACACAATCCTCTAACCTTTGTAGCTACCACTAACTTTCTCTCGTGCATGCATACGCCCTCCTTGCCCTCCCCCTCCCTCGGCATTCTATCCACCGGGCACATTAATTTTTTTTCTTTAGGTCGTTCTCCCAGAGTCTCCACAACTCCTTTCCGACACACACCGATCGATAAACCTCTCCAGCGATGCCTGCCTACAACATACAAACACACCTTCAATCTCCTCATTTATGTGTCCTTGCCTCATGTCTCTCATACGGTCAGACCCATGTGTAAACTCTCGCCCCTATTTTCATCGCTCTCACAACCGCACACTCCTCCCCCTATCTAGCTAGTAGTTAGGCCTCTCGCACCACCTCCTAGCTCCATTCTCTCTGTCTGTTCGTCTCGCTGGGCCTTATTTGCCTCTAACAAATGGACGTACACCGACCGATCTCTCGCTATACATATAGCTAGCTAGGTCCTTATAACTCGTTTTTACCCACACGTCAATCAATCTACCTCATTAGTTGTGTCTCTCCCTTCCTCTGACAAACAATAATTGATCTACCGATCTAGTTAGGTTTGCTTACCAAACACATGGTTCCCCTTCATCATCCATGGATGCGTCCTGATAGATCTATCACGCACAAGCACACACAGAAACACACCCCCACTCTTATTGATAACATTGCAGTTCCACCATCAGTTTGTCTAGTAGGCCTCTCCCACCATTTTCGATAAGCAACTCCATCACCCATCCAACACTCTACCCCTCTCCCTCCCTCTCTCTCTCCTCTCTCTCTCCCATCATATTTCCCATCCTTCAGTTATGTATGGATGTCGACCGATCTCCCTCAAGACATAGCTGGGTCTCTCCTTCTCAACACATATACGAGTCGTTCTACCTCCATAGTTAGGCCTCTGCCTACCCCTCCCACCACCTCCCTCCCCCCCACACACACCGATACATCGAGCGCTCTAGTCATGTCTCCCTGCCACACACAAACTTGACGTGTGCCCTCTAACGTTCCGGTAGGCTAGTCGCCCTATATCTTTGACTTGTCCACACACACAATTTCGATGGCTCTCTTCATCGATCTCACACCCACCCACTTGATCCTCTCTTTGACTCTATCGATAGCTATGCCCCCTCCCTCTCTTCTCGTGGATTGCCCGACCCTCTATGTATGATATGGATAGGCCTCCATTTCACACACATTGCATGCAAAATTTTGTTTGAGATGTCATTGACACATATTCCCACAAATTATTCACGAAATCAACCCCCACCCCACCCCCACCCCAAACAAAAAACACTCACAAACGCGGTTTGTATCTCTCACACACACCCACGTAGGTGGGGGACATGCACAAAGAGAAGAGGTGCATGCACGGCGCACGTACTCCCGTCTCTTTCCCAACCACACCCGCGCGGGTACACGGTGGAGCTCATTTCTGTACGAAAAAGGCAGCCCACGTGGTAATTTGGCACGTGTATTGGTTGTCCACTTGGTGGAGGGAGGATCGTCTACCACGGGTGAACAAACAAATTGCGACTTGACGTGTTATGTTAAAAAAAGAGGCAAACCATGTGGGGCCTACCTTAGAGGCAAGGCTCTATACACTGGAGTACTTTTGATGTGTCCCGTCAATTCGCAGAACGAGGAGAAGCTTGCTTAGTAGGCCGTCTCCCCCGCCCACAGGCGCGGTGGCTCACAGGATGAGGTGAAGCTTGCTTACTATGCCTTACGCCCGCTCCCTCGCCCATGCGCGCGGTGGCTCGCAGGACGAGGAGAAATTTTTTACTACTCCCTCCGTTTACTCCTCGTCCCTACTACCTTGGTTATAGAGATTATATCATATTGTTTGGAATATATATGTCCTTTAGTAGATTTCAATATGAACTACTAGTACATACTCCAAACACTGATGTATATGGACGTATTTTAGAGTGTAGATTCACTCATTTTGCTCCGTATGTAGCACTCTCCCTCGCCCCTCAACCCTTGCCCACGTGGTGGACGTGTAGCAATTCATTCGGTCTCATATAGCCAGAACGATATATACTGCACTACCATTATTGCTCGACTTCCCGAAGAGGCGAAGAGCCAATCGCAAGGTTAATATTTTGGAGATGCCAAGCGCAAGGTTATAGGAGAACGAGTAGTAGGTTCCGCGTCATTTATAAATAAAGTTTTTTTTCTTCAGTGGCATGTACGCAATATGATAGGTTCATATGGAGAGAAAAGGAAACCGCTCCATTATATACATAGTCAGGACGGGCCAGCCTACACGGTTGCTTGCTGGGGTTGCTCTCTTCACACTCTCTCACACAAAACGACTGTGGCCACATCTCTAACATCCCGGCGGATCAGGTCCGCTTGGGGAAGGGGTGGATGCTTAGTGTAGATGCGGTGGCCGTCGCCGACGGCAAAAACCCACTGTCGGCACATCCCGATCAGGGGTCCCCACCGTTCTCTCTCACAAAGCCGGTGAGGTTGCCTTTTTCCCTTGCTCACTGCCACGACGTGGGCAGTTGCCGCCTCCCGCCGCCCTCCTCAAGGTTGAGCTACGTCCCTCGGGTACAACTCCCTTTACAGTCGGCTTGCACCACTGCTCCAGCTGCCTACATCACTCTCTGTGGATATTTATCTACTTCTTTGCCCCGCACATACCTCTACTGGCTTCTACGTACTATATTTGTGATGAGTTTATGTCTCATCAACTAGTCCCAGTAATCTTATTCTAATCACGCTTGTTCAATTTCTTTGCCACAGGGATGCTCATCTTGATTTTGGTGAAACTGCAGAAAATGATCCGATGGTCAAAAGGTTGCAAACTACATTTATTAGGAATCTCGAACGTTGCCAACAAATTGAAGCCTGGTCAGGGTTCATGGTTCAAGGGCTAGGGACTGCATGGATAGTTTTTTTAGCTGCCTCTGTTCCAAAATAAGTGTCAACTTTAGTAGTAGTACAACTTTGTACTAAAGTTTGCACAAAGTTGAGAAACTTATTTTCGAACGGAGGGAGTACATATTTGCTATGATCTGTCAATCATTGAGATGCAATAGCATGCATGTTAGTCTCCTTTGTATTTGATGAAATGTTGCAACGGGCAACCTTGGACGCAAGATACATGTAACAGAAGCTGGAAGCTTCATAGCATTGTACAAATTTATCTCGCTGATAAATTACAGTACGTAGTATACTAGTACTTCCTCCGTTCCTAAATATAAGTCTTTGTAGAGATTTCACCATGAACCACATGCGGATGTATATAGATGCATTTTAAGTGTAGATTCATTCATTTTGTTCTGTATGTAGTGGAATCTCTACAAAGACTTATATCTACTAGTAATAGCTAACCCCCACTACTAGGAATTCTCTATCCTCTCCTTGAGCCATGTCATCAAAATTGATGTAGCTGTTAGATGAAGTAAATCAGTCCATAATAGCCGTCTGATCTTGACGTTGAGAGGCTCCGCACTAAGCCACATGCAAGCATGCAGAAATACCGTGCCACATGCATGTGAGTGGGTTTTAAATCACATCAACATGTCTGCGTGCAAGCATGCACCGGTAGCATGCATGTAAGTGAGCTTTTAAGTCCCATTAACATGTCAAAAAGAAAAATATAATCCCATTATGCAGTAGGAGTTGGCTGATCTTTTTTCCTTACGTGGGATGATCTAAATGATGATGGGAGTTTATTTAGTTCGGCTACCACATTTGTCATGCGGTTATAGAGTTTTTTTGTTCTATGAAATCGATAATTTTGCGCAGAGAGATATACCGCTGTTTCACGCCAATGTGCGGGGCTCATCTAGTAATATTTAGGAACGGAGGGAGTACTATGTAAAGAGTTAGGTGTCGCAAGGTGATAGTATGAGGTGGGCCATGTAATCACCGAGCCTGCGTGTTTTCACTCCTCTTGCACGCCTCCGTTGTAAGAATGGAGAAAATTGTAATCTAGTAGTAGTATACCTCCTTTGTTGTATAGCTCCTTTCACCGAAAGCGTGGGACATCTAGCAGTCCTACCACAGAATAATGAGCCGTCAAATCACATAGACCCAGCAGTAAGTTGGACGGACGAAGCAACCATCACTCTTGCGCCAGTGAGAGGTCGTGTCCGCTCTGCCCGGGCATGAATGCGGCACCGATTCTTTGGAGCGGCGCTGACCGTTTCGGGCAGGAAGCGCACGCGGGCGATGGAGGGGCTTTGGGTGGGCCAGGCTGGTCAGGAGTGGGCGTGGCAGTTGTCCGCATGTCCCTACCGGACACGCCCGGAAATGAGAGGATGCACCAACTCTCGCAGCTAAAATCGTACACTGCACAACGTCTCTCTATAGGAGTAGGTCGATCTGTCGCTCTCTCTAACACACACATGGTGTTAAACACACACACACACACACACACACATACACACACACACACGCATGCACCTTGGTCCCATTGCACCTTATAACGTGAATTATTACACCTAGACGGACGGAGTAGTAAGTATACGAGATACGGTGGCACACTGACTTAAGACGAATACAAGTGCCCAAAATTTGTGTGCATGTTATAATAAGGATTCACTTAAAATAGTACGTGAGCGAACAGAGGGATCAATTGGACAGTGTTCCCGAGCAGTAGCGAGATGTGTGAGGTAAGATACACCGCTTGCGCTTTTAATTTTTCTTATTAATTTGTTTGTTTCACCCTCTGACTGGTGGGACCCAACGTACTACGTGGAGAGAAGTAAGGTGACTAAGGCTGCATTATTTCTGCACCACTATGGATAGTCTTACCACCAAAGCCACATGACACGATTATGATTGAAATCCCAATCACTCCCCCCCCCCACACAAAAAAAACACAGCATGCTTGTAACATGAATGCAGGAATGTATAAAAGGTTATTTCCCTCTCGTTGAACATAACGGGAGGGTTGTGTAGCTGGTTAGCATGTTTGCTCATCAAACTTGAGGTCTCGGGTTCGATAACTACACTTGAGCATAATTTGTGCCTGGAGGATTCTTTGACTGGTCAAAATGTTTTCTAGGGTTTGCACGCTTCATACTCTCTCTCCAGTATATATATACACGCTGGAGCCTCAGTGCTTGTAGTTGCTCTCTTCACACTCTCTTGCCATCTCCAGATCTAAACAAGACTTCGTTGGCCTCTCTCTCCCCTCACTGCTGCTCAAAGAGCCGGCAGGATCCGCTGCCGGGAAGGGAAGGAGGCTTAACGCTGTCGCCGTCGGTGAGGGACTACTGGCGTAGCTGTTCACTTTCCACCCAGTGGCGGCGTGGGAGGGCCTCCGACCCCTTCTTCTTCGCCGCCATCCCGTCGCCAACTGAACCACGCCCCAAGAACCTTAAGGTATAATTTACTTACTCCACATGCATTGCTCTAGCTGCATGTATACCATGAATCTAGGACGTGGTTCAAAGAGGAATGGAGTGGGGGAAAGTAGTGGGAAAAGTTGTATATAGCATGAATCTAGGACGTGGTTCAAAGAGGAAATGAAGGGGGAAAGTTGTATAGCATTAATCTAGGACGTGGTTCAAAGACGAAAGGAATGGGGGAAAGTAGTGGGGAAAGTTGTATCGCATAAATCTAGGATGTGGTTCAAAGAGGAAAGGAAGGGGCGAAAGTACTAGTTCAAAAAGGAAAGGAAGGGACAAGGCTGTAGAGTTTGAGCAAGACTAGATTTGCTGCGCTCACATAGGGAAAGGCGTCTAAAGATAACAAAACTGGGACCAACACAAATATGATCCTTGGTTGTTTGTTCTTTGTTGCAATAGACTATGCATGACCACAGTACATCGGTAGATGCACATGGTGCTGGTGCGTCCACTGTCCCATGCAACTCATTAGCTGTTGTTAATCTAAGGCCCTGTTTGGTTAAAAACTCCCTAGTCCCTACCTGCTGGGTTCCCGGGACTAAACATGGACTAGAGGTTATTAAATGACATGCTAAAAGACCATGTTACCCCTAGTAATGAACTAATAGAGACAAGGTGCGATGCGTGGCAGGGGCAACTGTTGGAAAAAGTCCCAAAAAGACTCCCTCGGGGTCTTCTTTCTTTAGTACCAAATGCCCACTTTTAATCCCTAAAAGTCCCTCCTCTTTGGTTTAGATGGGAATGACACAGAGTTTTTTTAGTCCCTACACCAAAATGTCCCTGTAAACAAATACCCTCTAATATTGCCGCTGGAAAATTGATGCAATGCCACAGTTAAAAGAAAATTACATGTTTAATGAATTTTATTGTTAATATAATCTCTATGTTAATATTGATCAATGCCACCGTTTGAGAAATGCTACTGTCTTGCTTTCTTTCCCATTTAGATAAGGTAGATGCTTCTTTTTGTTGGCTTCTGTGTCATCCACCGTTATTGACCACTAATTGTTTCCTTGGCACCTCTGTGTAAACAGGGTTATCTGCTTCACCTCGTTGCCATTGTGACCTTTTGTTGCACTGCACAAAACACTTTTGTTTTAAGAGTGTTTTGTGCAGTTCAACCAAAATTTCACACCGATAACGTTGCTTGATTGCTTGATCTTAGTGGAACTGCACAAGAGGAGATCTTACTTCCTATCCGTTAAGGCGAATTTGGTTCAGATCTTCTTCTTGTGAGTTGTTTGAATTCCACATCATGAGAGGTTAGTACTAGCCTTCTTTCACATGATTCTGCAGTGTACATTCATATGTTGTGCTACTTGTATGATAATGTTGCTTGATTTTAGTGAACTGGACAAATGGAGACAAGACTTCCAATCTGTATGTGCACCGTAATATCCCATTGAGGTAAGATAAGGATATTTCACAACTGCTGGCTTGTATTTTGCCACTTTCATCAGAAAATTAAGTTTAGTACTATACTTGTGCTCCCTAATTAACATGCCAAATCTTACATTGAAGGTGAACCTTGTTTGTTATTGAACCAAGTGATGAAGGGGAAGAACAAGGGGAAGAAAAACAAAAATCAACTCCCGGTGTTGTAATGAAGCACTGGAACTGTGATGACACAAGTAATGATATAGTTTTTCATCTTAATTTATTGCTATGGCTGGAACAAGCAATTGTTTTGCCACTGATTTGATGCCACTCTTAATGTAATATGTAATTATATCTACTTGTGCAAACAGGGATCTTCTTTGAAGATACCATATATTTTAATGGAACTGCACAAGAAGATGTTGGAAACATTAAACTAATCGAGGAGTATATAGTAAGCATGGCCACCACCGTAGATAGCAACAGATGGTTCCGGAGAATTGCTTCATCTGTATGCTCTACACAATAAGCCTCCTGACAAAGGTTCGTACTCGCCCACTGATTTCGTCCATATGATTGAGCTTTGTCATCTCTATTGGTATTGTGCTACTGTTTAGATACTGTCATGAAAAAGTGGTATTGTCCTTGAGAAGTGCTTCATCTATGTTGTTTTAAATATTTCCTTTCCTTTTTTTCGAGCAAACAGTGATTCTACAATTTAGTAGTACTCTTGTCTTTGCACAACAGGATCATCTTCCTCTGAAGAAGAATATGGAGTACGTGAAGTGACTAGTTCCGATTATGCCAGGATGAAGAAGCCCTATCTATCTTATCATCAGAAGGAGCAGTTGAAGGATGGTTACATTACTCCCCACAAGAACAAACTAACTTCAGCTCAGAAGGACTGACAAAATCTCCATTTTTTTGCTGTGATGCGCGAGTACAATGTTGTTCTAGGATTCTTTCTAGTGAGTTCCATTTTTCTAAAAGTGTGCTCTACATGGACCATGTATGTGCCCGTTGAAACTGTCAATTCATAGTACAGTTTGCTCTATACTAATCACTTTTTTGTATTTGCGCAAACAAGGGTGCTCAGCTTGATTTCAATGGGAACTGCACAAAATGTTCATGAATACATCGAATCATTCATTTCCACCACAAGAAAGGAGGTGCCGATAAGTTCAAGGTGTTGCAACATATAAGGGTGAAATCATACAAGCTACGCGCGAATTTGGTTGATTTTGGTGGAACTGCACAAAAAGAACAACTGGTTTATTTAGCACGAGGTGCCATATCAATGTTTGAACTGATGGCAAACCCTGCCCATTCCACAATCGTAGGCATTTGATATTTTGGAATGGGACAACCTTGTCAAATTTTGCTCAATGGTTTTAGCAAGACATGCGTTTGATATTTTCGAATGGGACGCCCTTTGCTGTCAGCAATGTCGATCAATTTTTTCTTTATTCTTTAGTTGTGAATTAAATATTGCCTCTGACATGTGAGTCGCTGAGATGCATAATCATCGATTGTTTTGAATGTTCTCTATGAATTGCCAGTTCGGTGTGTTTGATTGCAATGTACAGAAACGCCAAAAAGCTGCTCAAACTCTTTGTACTCCTTCTGTTCCTTTTTACTTTGCACGTTGTGAAAGTGCATACTTTTTTGTATAAGATTGGTCAAAGTAGAGATACTTTGATTGCAGACAAAACTTGTATCCAGACTAGAAAGGACCGGAGGGAGTACATGTGAAACTGCTACAAACGAGGTGATCACCTTGGGAATAATGCTAGTACGTATTGTTTTGCATGTTCATCCAATGCCAGTGATACAAGAATTCAAACTAGTCAAAATAAATTGATTCATACACGGTCGGATTTCGTATAAACATGCCAGATTTCATTACATTTCATACATTCTTCAACTAAAAAGGGGTGCGCTAGAGGTATAATTAATTAACCGAAGCTACCCACCTGTGTCCCGCTGAGCCGAACAGAAGCTTCAGTGACTTAACTGCAGGTGCAGTTGCGTAACTGACATGTGGCCTGTTGGGCCCACGTGTCAGTCATCCAACTGCACCAGTAGTTAAGTAGAAGCAGCGTTATTCTCCAGCAGAACTCCCCGACTCCACGTCGCCGTCAAGAAGATAACCGGCCGTCAATGGTCAACCCGCCTAGCTTGGCTTCAACAGGAGGGTAGCAGCGATGGCCTTACTTGGACCCGAGCGGCGGCGACCTACTGTGTTCTACTCTTCCTCGTTTTCTGTGTGGCTCGGCCCCGTTGGCAGTGAGGCGGGGCCTCGGTGGAGCCAGCGATGTCCTCTGTCTCGTTGTCGGCGGGCGGCGCCTCAGCAGAGCGGTGGAAATCCTCCCCTGCGTTGCCGGCAGGGTGGGGCCTCGGCTGAGCCGACTGTAACACCCTCGATGCGACTATAGCTCCCACGTGTCGAGGCACGACTTATAGACATAATCGCATTGAAGGCATATGTCGCAAATTAGGTAATCTTCACAACATCCCATGTAATATATAGATAATAAAAGGGGAGATAACATAGTTGGCTTACACTCGCCACGTCAATCAAGTACATAAATAACATTACATCATGCAAACACTCATGGCCCGACTACGACGCCAAAATAAAAGATAACCCAACATGCGACACGGTCCCGATCACCCCCAACTGGGCACCACTACTGATCATCAGGAAAGGAAACATAGTATCGTTGAGAGTCCTCATCGAACTCCCACTTGAGCTCGAGCGTGTCACCTGGAGCGGAATCATCAGGCCCTGCATCTGGTGTAATAGTAATCTGTAAGCCACAGGGACTCAGCAATCTCGCACCCTCGCGATCAAGACTATTTAAGCTTATAGGTAAGGCGAGGTAAAAATATATGTGGAGCTGCAGCAAGCGACTAGCATATATGGTGGCTATCCTGTTTGCAAAAGAGAGCGAGAAGAGGAGGCAAAGCGCGAGCGAGAAACTAGAGAGAAACCTGCGCAAGCATTACTCCAACACCGTGTCCACTTCCCAGACTCCGCCGAGAAGAGGCCATCACGGTAACACACTCAATTGATTCAGTTTAATTAAATTAAGGTTCAAGTTATCTACAACCGGACATTAACAAATTCCCATCTGCCCATAACCGCGGGCACGGCTTTCAAAAGTTCAAATCCCTGCAGGGGAGTCCCAACTTAGACCATGACAAGCTCTCACGGTCAACGAAGGAATAGACCTCCTCCCGAGACGTTCCGATCAGACTCGGTACCTCGGTTCTTCAAGACACTTCGACAGGTTAAAACAAGACCAGCAACACCGCCCGAATGTGTCGACCAATCCCGATAGGAGCTGCACATATCTCGTTCTCAGGGCACACTCAGATGTGCCAGACATCGGGTAGGCCATCCCAGAGTTGCCCCTGGTAGCCCCGGACATCGCTCGGTTGGACCAACACTCAGAGGAGCACTGGCCCGGGGGGGGGGGGTCTAAATAAGATGACCCTCGGGCGCCGGAAACCCAAGGGAAAAAAAATCTAGGTGGCAAAAGGTAAAACCAAGGTTGGGCATTGCTGGCAAAGCTTTAATCAAGGCGAACTATCAAGGGGTTCCCATTATAACCCAACCGCGTAAGGAACGCAAAATCCGGGAACATAACACCGATATGACGGAAACTAGGGCAGCCAGAGTGGAACAAAACACTAGGCGAGAGGCCGAGCCTTCCACCCTTTACCAAGTATATAGATGCATTAAGATATCAAGATAATATAATGATATCCCAACAAGTAAATAATGTTCCAACAAGGAACAGTCTCCAATCTTCACCTGCAACTAGCAGCGCTATAAGAGGGGCTGAGCAAAGCAGTAACATAGCCAATCAACGGTTTGCTAGGACAAGGTGGGTTAGAGGTTTGACATGGCAATTTGGGAGGCTTGAAAGCAAGTGGTAGGCATCAAAGCATTGGCATAGCAAAAGAGCGAGCTATCTAGCATAGCAAAGATAGTAGTGATTTCGAGGGTATGATCATCTTGCCTGCAAAGTTGTCAGAGTTGACTGGATCCTCGAAAGCAAACTCAACGGGCTCCTCGTTAGCGAACTCGTATCCCGGCTCTACCCAAACAAGACAAACAAGAAACAAGGACACAATCAACCACGTGCAAGGATCAAACAATATGATGCAAGGATGATATGCTATGCGGGATGCGATGCGGGATCAACATGCAAGATTTGACAAGGAATGGATGAACCTGGCCTCAACATGGGAATCCAAGTGTGCCACTGGAAAGATGAGATGAAATCGCTTGAAAACAATATAAAGAACGCCAGAATCGGAGTTACGGTTTGGAAATGGCAAGCGATTCAAATATGACACCGGTCTGCGATTTACAGCAAGTAGCCATCTAAATGCAATGAGATGAACATGCTACAGCACTCAAACATGGCATTAAAATACATGGCAGGGATGCATTCATGATGCTTAACAAAAGTCTACCACTGAGCTACGGTCAATTCATCCATTAACAGGTTCAAACAAGCATGGCAAAAATGCATATGGTAAAGAGATCTCAGACTTAGTGAAATTAACACTTGTCTGGAATTTCAGATCATATAGCACTCTTGGAAGCAATAAAACTATATGCTACAGGACCTGAACATGGCAAAGTAAAGCATGGCATGGAGCTACTCAAAGAGCTTAACAAAAGTCCCTTAGTAACATTGAGTCAAAAGGGATCAGAAAATACAATTACAAGCATGTGAACATGGCAAAAACATAATCAGTTCTCAGACTTTGTGAAAACTGGAGCATGCTGAAACAGATATCAAGTAGGCATGTTTACGAGCTCGATGCACTCACTACAAAGCATGTCATGACAAGCTAAGCATACACCCATCAAGAATACACAAAATGCAAGCTATACATGGCAAGAACAATAGCATAGCCTGCACGGATCAACTACAACACCCTCGGCAAAATCGCTAACAAGTAGACAATCTGCCCAGATTCACGAAGTAGCAAAAGTAGAGCTCGATTGACTCAAGCTAGGGTGCTCCATAATTGCAAACAAAGACATGGATGGATAGAGAACTAGAATATTAACAAAACATCCTTACTGATCATCCTCAAAAGAGGCATGGTCACTACGAAACAACATGAACATAAGGCCATATGAGATAAACAGGTCAAGGACTTAGTGGAAATGCTAAGTCCCTGAAATCAGCATTACCAAGTGCCTCACTTTGCAAGCTTGTTCTAATCACCACACACATCAAAAAAATACATGGGTTGCACCTCTGGAAAGATGGCAAAACCCTTAACAAAACATATGTAGAGCTCATGGGCATATCATGCACACAATAATCATGGCAAAAATGACAAATAGCTAAATGGAGCAGCAGATCTGACAATTATCTCAAGTAGCACTCTTCTAACAGCATTTCGGGCATCAAGATGAACTCAAATGAAAATGATGCAATGAGATGAAATGATCTACTCTCTGAGGCGAACATTCTGATATGCTATACGCCCAAAACGGAGCTACGGATGCAAAGTTACGATGCGATGAACATGGCAATATGAATTAGGGTTTCGGGAGAAAGTCAACCCGAAACGGATCTCAGATCCAGATCCGGGGCACGGACTACGAGGTTCGCCGGAGAAGCACTGTTCACCGAAGCGAAGCGGGGCATCGCCGGACTTGGGGCACGGCGGCCGGAGTTCGTCGGGGCGGCGTTGGGCGGCGGGGAGGCGTGCGCCGGCGCGGTGGAGACCGGGCGGCGGAGGCGCGGCGAAGCGGCGCGGCGTGGCGGCCGGAACGAGGAGGCGGAGCTGG
>NC_041384.1:290755666-290765142 GCF_002162155.2 Triticum dicoccoides
GGGCGGGCGGCGCGCGGGAGCCGGGCCGGGAGGGCCTCCCGCGGGCTCGCCGGGCCGATGGCGCGGGGGCGGCGGCGCCTGCCACGTGGCGCGACGGGAGAGGCGGCGGCGGATCGGGCGGACGCGTCCGGTTGCGGCCGGACGTGTCCGATGGCGGCGGAGCTGATTTTTTTAGGGTTAGGGAGAGAGGATCCGCGAATTTGGAGGAGGGGGTCTTAATATAGAGGTAGAGGGAGCTAGGAGAGTCCAAATGAGGTGCGGTTTTTGGCCACGCGATCGTGATCGAACGCTCCAGATGATGGAGAGGGTTTTGGTGGGATTTGGGCCAACTTGGAGGGGTGTTGGGCTGCAACACACACTAGGCCTTTTCGGTCCCTCGATTAACTGTTGGAGCATCAAACGAAGTCCAAATGGTACGAAACTTGAGAGGCGGTCTACCGGTAGTAAACCAAGGCCGCTTGGCAAGTCTCGGTCCAATCCGGAAATGTTTAAACCCCACTCACGAAAGAAAGGTAGAAATGACCACCGGAGGAGAACGAAGCACCGGAATGCAAAACGGACAACGGGGAAAATGCTCGAATGCATGAGATGAACACGTATGCAAATGCAATGCACATGATGACATGATATGAGATGCATGACAACGACAACAACACACGGAGACAAAAACCCGAACCGGAGAAAATAAAGTAACTTAAGGCCGGAAACGGCAAGAGTTGGAGTACAAATTGGGAAAGTCATATCCGGGGTGTTACAACACTCCACCACTACGAAAGGATCTCGTCCTGAGACCGGGTACTCAGAACAGAGGTGATCCTCGCGTTCCCAGGTAGCTTCACGGTCTGAATGGTGTGACCACTTGACTTTGAGGAATTTGATTGACTTGTTGCGAGTCTTGCGTCCAGTCTCTTTGAGAATAGCAACTGGGTGCTCACGATAAGAGAGATCTTCTTGGAGCTCAATGTCCTCGAAGTTGACAGTGCGATTAGGAGTCTTGAAGCACTTTCGGAGCTGAGAGACATGGAACACATCATGAACATTTGCAAAGTTTGAAGGAAGCTCGAGTTGATAGGCGAGATCGCCTCTCTTGCTAATAATCTTGAAAGGTCCCACGTATCTAGGGGCAAGCTTCCCTTTGATACCGAAGTGACGAGTACCTTTCATTGGAGAGACGCGGAGGTAAACATGATCTCTGATCTCGAAAGCCAAATCACGGTGCTTACTATCATAGTAGCTCTTCTGGCGGGATTGGGCTGCTTTGAGGTTATCTCGAATGACTTTGCACATTTCCTCTGCCTCTGTGATTAAGTCATTGCCCAAAAGCCGACGTTCACCGGTTTCGGACCAGTTGAGAGGGGTACAACACTTCCTGCCATACAGAATTTCAAATGGGGCCTTGTTCGAACTTGCTTGAAAACTGTTGTTGTAGGAGAATTCAGCATAAGGAAGACAATCCTCCCACTTCATGCCGAAGGAGATCACACAAGCCCTGAGCATATCTTCAAGAATCTGGTTGACACGCTTGACTTGACCGCTGGTTTGAGGATGGAAAGCTGTGCTGAAGCGGATGTTGGTGCCCATGGCCTTCTGAAAAGAATCCCAAAACTTGGAGGTAAAAATGTTGCCACGGTCTGAAGAGATCACTTGAGGAATACCGTGCAGAGAGACAATCCAAGAGGTATAGAGTTCTGCCAATTGAGCTGCAGTGATAGACTCTTTGATAGGCAGAAAGTGAGCCACTTTAGTGAGTTTGTCGATGACAACGAATATAGCATCATTGCCACGCTTGGACTTTGGAAACCCAGTCACGAAGTCCATCTCAATGTGGTCAAACTTCCATTCTAGAAAGGCAAGAGGTTGGAGGAGACCAGCTGGCCTTTGGTGTTCAGCCTTCACTCTTCTGCAGACATCACACTCATTCACGAATTGAGCAATCTCGCGCTTCATTCGAGTCCACCAATAAGCCTGCTTGAGGTCCTGATACATCTTCGTGCTCCCAGGGTGGATGGAGAGGAGAGTATTGTGAGCCTCGTTCATGATCACTTTACGGAGTTCACCTTTGGGTACAACAATACAATCCTCGAAGAAGAGAGAATCCTTGTCATCAAGGCGGTAGCACTTGTACTTGGGTTGACTCTTGGCAATCCCAATCTTCACCTTTTTGACCATAGCATCAAGAAGCTGGGATTGGCGAATCTGGTCTTCCAAGGTAGGAGATACTTGAAGGTTGGCAAGAAAACCTGGAGGAACAACTTGCAGATTAAGTTTGCGGAAAGCTTCACAAAGCTCGGGTTGATAAGGCTTGAGAATCAGGCTGTTGCAGTAAGCCTTCCTGCTCAATGCGTCAGCAATCACATTGGCCTTGCCTGGAGTATACTCGATACTCGGATTATACTCTTGAATCATTTCGACCCATCGAGTCTGCCTGAGGTTGAGATTAGGCTGAGTGAAGATGTACTTCAGACTCTTGTGGTCACTGAAGATGTCCACTTTTCTTCCCAATAAGAGATGTCTCCAAGTCAAAAGAGCATGCACAACTGCCGCCAACTCGAGATCGTGAGTGGGGTAGTTCTTCTCATTGGGCTTCAACTGGCGAGAGGTATAAGCAACAACTTTCTTCTCTTGCATCAACACTGCGCCAAGACCTTGGAGAGAGGCATCACAAAAGACCTCGTACGGCTTGGATTCATCAGGCGGAGTCAGAACTGGAGCAGTGATCAATTTCTCTTTCAAAGTGTTGAAAGCAATGTCACACTCTGGAGACCAAACGTACTTGACGTGCTTCTGGAGAAGATTTGAGAGAGGCTTCGCGATCTTAGAAAAGTTTTCAACGAATCTTTGGCAATAGCTTGCGAAACCGAGGAAGCTACGGAGTTGCTTCACGTTCTGAGGGGGTTCCCAATTCACAATTGCAGACACCTTCTCAGGATTCACCGCAATCCCCTTGGCAGAGATGATATGACCAAGATAAAGAACCTCACCGAGCCAAAATTCGCACTTGGAGAACTTGGCATAGAACTTGTGTTCCCTCAACTTATCGAGTACCAAACGCAAGTGCTTGGCATGATCTTCCTTGTTCTTAGAGAAAACCAGAATGTCGTTGAGATAGACCAAAATGAAGTCATTGGTGTAGGCGTTGAAGATTAAGTTCATCATGCGAGAGAACGTCGGAGGGGCGTTGATGAGGCTAAAAGACATGACAGTGTATTCTTATGAACCATAGCTTGTCCTGAAAGCCGTCTTGGGAATATCTTGCTCACGAATTCGAATCTGATGATAACCCATACGGAGATCAAGCTTGGAGAATACTTAGGCACCTTTGAGTTGTTCGAACAGCTCATTGATGTTGGGAAGTGGGTATTTGTTCTTGATGGTCTTCTTGTTCAATGGACGGTAATCAACACAAAGTCAGTCCGTTCCATCCTTCTTCTTCACAAAAAGAACACCACAACCCCACGGAGAAGAACTAGGCCGGATGAGACCCATTCTCTCTTGAATATCGAGTTGCTTCTTCAGCTCCTTCAACTCTTCAGGTCCGAGCTTGTAAGGACGCTTGCACACTGGTTCCGTACCGGGCTCAAGATCAATGACGAATTCAACTGGCCGGTGCGGAGGCATTCCTGGAAGCTCTTCTAGAAAGACGTCTTGATATTCGCAAACGACTGGAATTTGCGAGATAGCATCCAGTTCACCCTTCTCATTGAGAGAAAACAGACGGATGGTATCATCACGAGCGGCAAAGAGAATTACATCCTCAGACGAATGAGTCAATTGAATCTGCCTGGCTGCACAATCAAGATGTGCCTTGTGCTTAGAAAGCCAATCCATCCCGAGAATAAGATCAATATCCGAGTTACCAAGAACCACCGGAGAAGAGAGAAACTTGTAATCGCCCAACGTGATAGTAACATCCAGGGCCATAGATCTTGCATTCATGAATTTACCCGGAGAAACAACAGATAACTGTCTAGGCAAATCTTGTAAAGGCAACCTCATGCTTAGAAACAAATGGTCTCGAAATGAAACAATGCGATGCACCAGTGTCAAAAAGAACTTTGGCAGGAATATCGTTAACAGGAAGGTTACCCATAATGACATCTGACGAGTCCTCTGCCTGAGATGCATTCATAAAGTTGACCTTGGTGGACTTGGTGTTATGCTTGATGGTAGCTGTACTTGCCGATCTGACAGGAGGAGGAGGAGGAAGACGCCTCTGGTTGAGACACTTGTTGGCATAGTGACCCTTCTATTGGCACTTGTTGCACGTGACCTCTGAAAGCGGATGGTGATACGGAGCACTCGATCTTGGAGCTTGAGACGAAGTCTTGTTCTGAAAGCCAGGGTTGGGTGGGTGGGAAGATCCACTGCCACCTTTGCTCTTCTGCTGATACGGCTGACGGAACGGAGGAGGAGGAAGCCAATACTTCTGCTGCTTGGCCACTTGAGTAGAGGAAGAAGGAGTAGCATCTCTGACTCGCTTCTTGGAAGCATCACACCTCAGTTGAGCGGCCTCTTGCTTCAATGCCATGTTGTAGAACTCATCGTACCTTGAGGGCTCAAAGAGAACAAGAGCGAGATGAATTTCTTCTCTGAGACCACCCCTGAACTGGTATATCATGCTGTTCTTATCAGGTACGTCCTGCTTGGCAAAGCGGGCGAGCTTCTGGAACAACTTGTTGTAGTCATAGACAGACAAAGAGCCTTGCTTCAGGTTGCGGAATTCCTCATGCTTGCTTTCAACCACGCTCTGAGGGATATGGTGAGCTCTGAAATCTTGACGGAATTCATCCCAGGTAATGACACGTCCACCTCTAGAATCCTTGTACTGCTGAAACCATTCTGCAGCTTGATCTTTGAGTTGGAAGGAAGCGAACTTGACGAAGTCCTCAGGCCTGACGTTACTGCACTTGAAATGCTTGCACAGATCCACAAGCCAATCATCAGCATCGGTTGCCTCAACACAATTGCTGAAAGTCTTTGGCCCGTTAGCAAGGAACTGGTTGAGTGTAGCAAAGTGATTCTGATTGTTGCCTTGGTTCCCTTGGTTGCCTTGATTGCGCTCTTGGAGAATTTGCATGATCAACTGTGTGTTTGCATTGGTTGCGGCCATCACAGCTTGCCATGCCTCCGAAGGAGGTGGAGGTGGTGGCAGATCAGGATTCGGAGTCGTGCGCGTTGGAGGAGCCATCCTGAAGAGGTTGACATCCATTAGCACATTGATAGACAAATATTGAAGCTGAATCCAACAGAATGAAAATTGCAACATATAGTCTTCACATTCGAACAAAATGAACGAATGCATTCCTCTTGAAATGGTCACCTATCCATAAATTGAGAAGCCACTTAGAATTTAGGTAGAGAAATAAATCAACAAGGTACGGATCAAGAACGAATAATCGGTAAGAAATCCCAATCTCAAACCAATATCCGTGGAAGAAGAAACTAGAGCTACAAGAATTCCCACCTATGAAACTCCCGAACCTTTCCGGTTATGCAATCAGGTGTTGGGGATACAGGGGAAGCATAATATCTCACCCAAATATAGCAAATCCTACATCCAGCTGTATCCATCCTTCAACACATAACCGAGAAAAACTTCGGAAACCATCTACCTCAACCTTCGAAAAGCATCCGTTATACAAGTTATGGCGATACTCCTGAACTCCCGCCCCAGTACTGGGTGGCGTCGAGGTTATCTCACCAACGAAATGCATAAAAGAGATTTTCGATGTCGGCGTACTAGACTCAGGTATCCCAGAATTGCAACGATAAAATTATGACGACAACAGAGCTCAACTCCCCGAGACACTTCCACAAACCCCCTGACAGGAGGCACCAAGACAATGTTCTCGTCATAAAACCATCGGAACAATTCCAAGATACCCGCGTGATCCTAAATTTTTTTAGTGAAATTTGAGAAGAGAAGAGTCAAAACTCTACGCCAGGATGCCTTACCAGAGCGATGAGGAATCTGGGAAGTAAAAAGAATTCCTAAACTCTTCGATATATAATTCCTAAATGACTCAAAACATTTTTCTAGACACAACTCGGCCGCTAAAAACGATCAAGCAATGGGGCTCCTAAGGTCGGGGAAGGCTCTGATTACCAACTTGTAACACCCTCGATGCGACTATAGCTCCCACGTGTCGAGGCACGACTTAGAGACATAATCGCATTGAAAGCATATGTCGCAAATTAGGCAATCTTCACAACATCCCATGTAATATATAGATAATAAAAGGGGAGATAACATAGTTGGCTTACACTCTCCACGTCAATCAAGTACATAAATAATATTACATCATGCAAACACTCATGGCCCGACTACGACGCCAAAATAAAACATAACCCAACATGCGACACGGTCCCGATCACCCCCAACTGGGCACCACTACTGATCATCAGGAAAGGAAACATAGTATCGTTGAGAGTCCTCGTCGAACTCCCACTTGAGCTCGAGCGCGTCACCTGGAGCGGAATTATCAGGCCCTGCATCTGGTGTAATAGTAATCTGTGAGCCATAGGGACTCAGCAATCTCGCACCCTCGCGATCAAGACTATTTAAGCTTATAGGTAAGGCGAGGTAAAAATATATGTGGAGCTGCAGCAAGCGACTAGCATATATGGTGGCTATCCTGTTTGCAAAAGAGAGCGAGAAGAGGAGGCAAAGCGCGAGCGAGAAACTAGAGAGCAACCTCCGCAAGCATTACTCCAACATCGTGTCCACTTCCCGGACTCCGCCGAGAAGAGGCCATCACGGTAACACACTCAATTGATTCAGTTTAATTAAATTAAGGTTCAAGTTATCTACAACCGGACATTAACAAATTCCCATCTGCCCATAACCGCGGGCACGGCTTTCAAAAGTTCAAATCCCTGCAGGGGAGTCCCAACTTAGACCATGACAAGCTCTCACGGTCAACGAAGGAATAGACCTCCTCCCGAGACGTTCCGATCAGACTCGGTACCTCGGTTCTTCAAGACACTTCGACAGGTTAAAACAAGACCAGCAACACTGCCCGAATGTGTCGACAAATCCCGATAGGAGCTGCACATATCTCGTTCTCAGGGCACACTCAGATGTGCCAGACATCGGGTAGGCCATCCCAGAGTTGCCCCTGGTAGCCCCGGACATCGCTCGGTTGGACCAACACTCAGAGGAGCACTGGCCCGGGGGGGGGTCTAAATAAGATGACCCTCGGGCGCCGGAAACCCAAGGGAAAAAAAAGCTAGGTGGCAAAAGGTAAAACCAAGGTTGGGCATTGCTGGCAAAGCTTTAATCAAGGCGAACTATCAAGGGGTTCCCATTATAACCCAACCGCGTAAGGAACGCAAAATCCGGGAACATAACACCGATATGACGGAAACTAGGGCAGCCAGAGTGGAACAAAACACTAGGCGAGAGGCCGAGCCTTCCACCCTTTACCAAGTATATAGATGCATTAAGATATCAAGATAATATAATGATATCCCAACAAGTAAATAATGTTCCAACAAGGAACGGTCTCCAATCTTCACCTGCAACTAGCAACACTATAAGAGGGGCTGAGCAAAGTGCTAACATAGCCAATCAACGGTTTGCTAGGACAAGGTGGGTTAGAGGTTTAACATGGAAATTTGGGAGGCTTGAAAGCAAGTGGTAGGCATCAAAGCATTGGCATAACAAAAGAGCGAGAAATCTAGCATAACAAAGATAGTAGTGATTTCGAGGGTATGATCATCTTGCCTGCAAAGTTGTCAGAGTTGACTGGATCCTCAAAAGCAAACTCAACGGGCTCCTCGTTAGCGAACTCGTCTCCCGGCTCTACCCAAACAATACAAACAAGCAACAAGGATACAATCAACCACGTGCAAGGATCAAACAATATGATGCAAGGATGGTATGCTATGCGGGATGCGATGAGGGATGCACATGCAAGATTTGACAAGGAATGCATGAACCTTGCCTCAACTTGGGAATCCAGGTGTGCCACTGGAAAGATGAGATGAGATCGCTTGAAAACGATATAAAGAACGCCAGAATCGGAGTTACGGTTTGGAAATGGCAAGCGATTCAAATATGACACCGGTCTGCGATTTACAGCAAGTAGCCATCTAAATGCAATGAGATGAACATGCTACAGCACTCAAACATGGCATAAAAATACATGGTAGGGATGCATTCATGATGCTTAACAAAAGTCTAGCACTGAGCTACGGTCAATTCATCCATTAACAGGTTCAAACAAGCATGGCAAAAATGCATATGGTAAATAGATCTCAGACTTAGTGAAATTAACACTTGTCTGGAATTTCAGATCAGATAGCACTCTTGGAAGCAACAAAACTATATGCTACAGGACCTGAACATGGCAAAGTAAAGAATGGAATGGAGCTACTCACAGAGCTTAACAAAAGTCTCTTAGTGACCTTGAGTCAAAAGGGATCAGAAAATACAATTACAAGCATGTGAACATGGCAAAAACATAATCAATTCTCAGACTTTGTGAAAACTGGAGCATGCTGAAACAGATATCAAGTAGGCATGTTTACGAGCTCGATGCACTCACTACAAAGCATGTCATGACAAGCTAAGTATACACCCATCAAGAATACACAAAATTCAAGCTAGACATGGCAAGAACAATAGCATAGCATGCACGGATCAATTACAACACCCTCGGCAAAATCGCTAACAAGTAGACAATCTGCCCAGATTCACGAAGTAGCAAACGTAGAGCTCGATTGACTCAAGCTAGGGTGCTCCATAATTGCAAACAAAGACATGGATAGATAGAGCACTAGAAGATTAACAAAACATCCTTACTGATCATCCTCAAAAGAGGCACAGATCACTAGGAAACAACATGAACATAAGGCCATATGAGATAAACAGGTGAAGGACTTAGTGGAAATGCTAAGTCCCTGAAATCAGCATTACCAAGTGCCTCACTTTGCAAGCTTGTTCTAATCACCACACACATCACAAAAATACATGGGTTGCACCTCTGGAAAGATGACAAAACCCTTAACAAAACATATGTAGAGCTCATGGGCATATCATGCACACAATAATCATGGCAAAAATGACAAATAGCTAAATGGAGCAGCAGATCTGACAATTATCTCAAGTAGCACTCTTCTAACGGCATTTCGGGCATCAAGTGAACTCAAATGAAAATGATGCAATGAGATGAAATGATGTACTCTCTGAGGCGAACATTTTGACATGCTATATGCCCAAAACGGAGCTACGGATGCAAAGTTACGATGCGATGAACATGGCAATATGAACTAGGGTTTCGGGAGAAAGTCAACCCGAAACGGATCTCAGATCCAGATCCGGGGCACGGACTACGAGGTTTGCCGGAGAAGCACTGTTCACCGGAGCGAAGCGGGGCGTCACCGGACTTGGGGCACGGCGGCCGGAGTTCATCGGGGCGGCGTTGGGCGGCGGGGAGGCGCTTGCCGGCGCGGTGGAGACCGGGCGGCAGAGG
>NC_041384.1:290765850-290772489 GCF_002162155.2 Triticum dicoccoides
GGTGAAGCGGCGCGGCTGGAACGAGGAGGCGGCGCCGGGCGGCGATGGCGCCCAGAGCGGCGCGGCGAGGCGTAGGTGGCCGGCAGCGGCCGGGTCAGGGAAGAGGCGCGCGGGCGGGCGGCGCGCGGGAGCCGGGCTGGGAGGGCCTCCCGCGGGCTCGCCGGGCCGGTGGCGCGGGGGCGGCGGCGCCTGCCACGTGGTGCGACGGGAGAGGCGGCGGTGGATCGGGCGGACGCGTCCGGTTGCGGCCGGACGTGTCCGATGGCGAAGGAGCTGATTTTTTTAGGGTTAGGGAGAGAGGATCCGCGAATTTGGAGGAGGGGGTCTTAATATAGAGGTAGAGGGAGCTAGGAGAGTCCAAATGAGGTGCGGTTTTCGGACACGCGATCGTGATCGAACGCTCTAGATGATGGAGAGGGTTTGGTGGGATTTGGGCCAACTTGGAGGGGTGTTGGGCTGCAACACACACGAGGCCTTTTTGGTCCCTCGGTTAACCGTTGGAGCATCAAACGAAGTCCAAATGGTACGAAACTTGATAGGCGGTCTACCGGTAGTAAACCAAGGCCGCTTGGCAAGTCTCGTTGCAATCCGGAAATGTTGAAACCCCACACATGAAAGAAAGGTAGAAATGACCACCGGAGGAGAACGAAGCGCCGGAATGCAAAACGGACAAAGGGGAAAATGCTCGAATGCATGAGATGAACACGTATGCAAATGCAATGCACATGATGACATGATATGAGATGCATGACAACGACAATAACACACGGAGACAAAAACCCTTACCCGAGAAAATAAAATAACTTAAGGCCGGAAACGGCAAGAGTTGGAGTACAAATTGGGAAAGTCATATCCGGGGTGTTACACCGACGATGTCCTCTGCCTCGTTGTTGGTGGGGCGGGGCCTCGGCGGAGCCGGCAGTGTCCTCTGCCTCATTGTTGGTGCCGTGGGGCCTCGGCGGAGCAGGGTCTCACCAACGCCAGCGGAGCAGGGACTCATCGGAGCCGGCATTGTCCTCTGCCTCGTCCTCAGTCTCGCCAAACAGCGCCTCGCCCGCTTCATCGCCCTCTTTGCTAGCCTCTTTGTAGGCGGCCGCAGCCTCCGCCACCTGCATGCGGTACCTCCAGCGCTCGAGGCGGCCCTTGCGGGCGGGGCGGTATGAGTCAAGCAGCGCCTCCTGCTCCGCCCGCTCCGCGGCGATCTGCTCCTTCGCCTGTAGGTGCTCCTGGAGGAGATGGTGGTTGTAGGCGGCTTCGGCCTGCGCCTCCTGGAACTGCTCCTAACGCATCTGCCTCACACTGTCCATATATTGGGCACGGGCCTAGCCTATGGTCATGGTGCAATGCACCGGCGAGGATGGCGCGGAGGAGGGGGTTGGCGCCGGATTGTCGACTACCATGTTCTCCATTGGGACGTCGTCGTCCTCCGGCTGCCTGCCGACCAGCCGGTCGATAGCAATGGCTGCCATCTCCTTGTGGTCCGTCGTCCGCCCATCCCGAAGAGCGCTGGAGCGCGAGGAAGCCATGGTGGGCAGTAGTGGTGTGGACAGGAGAAAGGGAACGGATGCAGATGACTACGGCTATGGCCAGCGCAGCAGTTTATATAGCAATGGTGGGCGGGCGGAGGGACGGACGTGTGACGCCAGAGTAGCCGCCTCGGCAACCGCGTATCATTAATGTGGCAGATGGACGGACAGATGGCACTTGTGTCGTTTGAAGGCGGAGCAATCGCCTGCACCGGGAAGCGGGGCGGGCGGCGCTGACTGTTTCGGGCGGAAAGCGCGCGCGGGCGAGGAGATGACTTTACTTGGAGAGGATGACAATGGGGACCCACTAGGTCCATAGCCTCATGTACGCAAGTGCCTCCTTATTATATATATGTATAAAACTATACTCCCTCCATCTAGGTGAATAAGTCGTATTAGAAGGTGCATCACGACCTAGGTGCAAGCAGATTGGTGGAAAAGAAGAATATTTCTCTCTTCTAAACACAACATTTAATCACAGCAATTAAGAGGATGCCTTATTAGCTACCCATGCAGGCCATCGTAATTCATAGCATGCAAAGCGCTTTTATTTCTTGCCTAAAAACCGCATGGACGTGTTGCATGCATTGGTCCTTGCCCGAGCAAAAAAAAGGGAGGAAAGGGGTTTCCATGGGAGACAACAAGGCAGAGGTGGAAGTGCTCGCTGGAGTAATTTATTTTGCTTCCCCCTGGTTTCCTGACATCACGGTCCCATGCCATTGTCAACCTATGTAGTAGTCAATAAACGAGAGAATTGCACAAGAAGCGGCCGACAGCTGGGACCAAGCAGCTCGAGCAGTATTTGTGTTTTTGAGGTGTGAGCACTGCAGAGTTTTTCGATGTTTAGCCCAGATATTAATTGTTCTCCTCTGAACAACAACGAAAACATCGCTGCAGGTATTAACTGGGCGGGTTGTGGCCCGTCTAGCCCAGGCCAAATATCCAGCCGAGATATTAATTTTTTTCAAGATGAAAATGGCTAGCCCAGCTATACTTTTTTTAGGAATACCCAGGCAATGAAAAGTTGTTATTCTCCGCCCCGTTGGGCTGCAAATCTTTCCTAGGAGGGATGCATTAGGCTTAACAAGAAAATGGGCTTTAAGAAATAATAAATGGGATGTAATTATAAAAACTGGGCAGTAACTATAAAAAATGCACCAAACACGTGATTACTTTATAAAATATTATTTTTGGATATTGAAAATTTTAATTTCATTAATTGTTGTGAGAACAATGTTTCGTCGGACTTTTACGTAATATAAATTTATATTGAAATTTTATTTAATCTCACTATAAATTTCGGGATAAAAATATTTCAGATCCCATCAATATGTGGGAAATTTTATTGAATTCTGTTTTTAACAGTTGGTTGAAATGGGCTGTACTTTTAACAAATTGTAAATGGGCTATAGTAAATTCCATTAGAATTCAAAAATGGGCTACACATTCTTACAAATCTCAAATGGGCTATAAGTTCTCTGCCACACACTTCTGGCCTTACTAAGTTGATGCGTCCCCTAAAAAACAGAGTTGACGCGTATGCAATGCTTTGTCAACTTATAGTCAACACACGGTTCTAGCAGCAGTGGCCGTTGGATGTCCATCAAACGGATGCCGTGCTTCTTCTTCAATCTCGGATATTCTAGCTTCACCCGCCCAAAAAATGATTCCTCCCCCTAACATCTGGGGCGCACCGTTTTGGAAGCAAACATGTGGGCCTACTAAGTTGACGTACCAAGGGCTTTGTCAACTTAGTCAATATAAACGATTCTAGCTACAGTGACCGTACGATGTCCATCCAACGGCTGTAGTGCTTCTTCAACCTCTGGTCTTCTTGATCCAGCCGCCCAAAGTAGCGCCGGTCGTGCCGCCTTCTCCTGCCTCCCGTGGCTGGCTGTGCTGCCGCGGAGGCCTCACTGCCCCTACTATTCCCACGTTGGCCAGGCCATGCGGCCACGGCAGCCTCACACCGCAGTCGAACGAGTGAACCCTCATACTCCTCTCCGTGTGGGCATCCACTGTCACGTCTTCACCGGCTCCGTGTCATCCCCTTCCTAGGCCTCACCGTCGTCCACCGCCCTGGTGCTCTCGGCGCGGCGTGGTCAACGTGGTCAAGGAACGACTTCCATCGGACGTGGACTGTACATGGAGAGGCTGACAGCTGGGTCCACGACGGCAGCAAGGAAGTGCCTCCTTATTACGCGGAAAATAATGATTCCTCCACCTGACAGCAGGGACCCACTGGACGGGCCACCAGTATTTTGCGAAAAAAATCGTTTCCCCCTGACTGCTGGGACCCACCAGACGGACCACCGTATTTCCCGAAAAAAACGTTCCCCCCACTGTCAGCTCGGACCCACCGGAAGTGCCTCCTTATTACGCACAAAAAAAATGAATACTCCCCCGGCTAGCTAGGATCCACCTTGCTGGGAGGCTGACTTGTGGGCCTACTAAGTTGACGGGGACGAAGGGCTTTGTCAACTTAGTCAATATGAACGATTCTAGCGCCAATGACCATACGATGTCCATCCAACGATCGTAGTGCTTCTTCAACCTCTGGTCTTCTTGCTCCAGCCGCCCAAAGCAGCGCCAGTCGTGCCGCATGCTCCTGCCTCCCGTGGCCGGCTGTGCTGCCGCAGAGGCCTCACCGCCGCCTACTATTCCCACCACTGGCCAGGCCCTGCGGCGACGACAGCCTCACACCGTAGCCGAACCAGTGAACCCTCGTAGTCCTCTCTGTGCAGGCTTCCACTGCCGCGTCGTCCCCTTCCTAGGCCTTGCCGTCGTCCACCGCCGTGGTGCTCTCCGCGCGGCGTGGTCAACGTGGTCAAGGAACGACTTCCATCGGAAGAGTACTGTACGTGGAGAGGCTGACAGCTGGGTCAGCGGCCACAACCTAGTTTTTTTGTGATTTGCCAAGTAAGTCGCTTTGTCAGGCCTGTTGGGATGCAAATCTTTCAAGACGAGGAGAGCTTTCATTCGGCTAGCCGAGAAAATGGCCCATCAGTAATGAGAAATGGGTTGTACATTTTTAAAACACATCAAACCGGCAATTAGTTTCAAATATCTTTTTTTTTCATTTCAAGATTTTAAATTACATTAATTTTTATGCGTGGAGAATTTGTTGGATTTTATATTGATATACATTTATTTTTAAAATCAGTTTGAATGTGAGTCGAAATTTCAGGATTAAAAACAGTTCGGACCGCACCGAAATATGCAAAATTTCGTATAATTTTTTAACCGTTGCCACAATATGGGTTGTAATGCTAACAAAAAGAATATGGGCTAAAAAACCTTAAGAATTAGCAAATGGGCTGTAAATTATTAGAAATAATGGCAGATGGGCTGTTTGCTGCTTTCCACAGATTTGAGGCTTTCCTAAAAAAGGTTGACGCACAAGCACTGACTGTTGGATGTCCATCCAACGGCCGTTGTGCTTCTTCAATCTCTGCTCTTCCTGCTCCAGCCGCACTAACAAGCGCTAGCGGGACAGCCTGCTCCCTCCTCCTCGCGTCCGGCTGTGCTGCCGCGCAAGCCTCACGGCCCGACCATACTCCCATCGCTGGCCTAGCCATCCCTCTACTCACCCACACCTGCTGTTATTCTCCGGCGACGGCAAACGAACCAGTAAACCCTCGTACAGTTGTACTCCCCTCCGCGTGGGAAACAACTGCCGAGTCTTCCCTGCCTCCATGTCGTCCCCTTCCTAGGCCTCGCCATCGTCCGCCACCCTGGTGCTCTCGGCGCGGCGTGGTCAACGTGTTCAAGGAACGACTTCCATCGGACGTGGACTGTACGTGGAAAGGCTGATAGCTGGGTCCACGGCCGGAGCAAGGAAGTGCCTCCTTATTACGCGGAAAATAATGATTCCTCCACATGACAACTGGGACCCACCGGACGGGCCATTGTATTTCGCGAAAAAAACGTTTCCCCTGACTGCTGGGACCCACCAGCTACATCTTCGCACGCAAGGAAGTGCGTCCGGGCAAAAAAAATGATTCACCCCTGACTGCTAGGACCCACTAGCTACATCTTCATAGTCAAGGAAGTGCCTGACAGTCGGGACCCACCTGGTCGAATCGTACGTAGCGTTGTCATTCTAGTAGCGAACGTGTACGTACATACTGGTCGATGTAGAGGCGTGCAGGTGTCATAGTAGAGGCGCGCATGTGTCATAGTAGAGGCGCGCACGTAGCATGTACACGTACGTACAACGGCCAGGGTGCAAGAAAGAAAATATGGCGATGTATGTGTACATACGGGCGGGGTCTCGAATGCCTACTCGCGCATACGTACGGCCAGGGCTCATGTACATGGTTGGGTCGGAACTGAGAAACAACATCGTCGTCGTGTTCATGGGGAGGCAACGGAATGTGTCGTGTTCATGGGGACGCAACAGAATGCGTCGTGTTCATGGGGAGGCAACGGAACGCGTGGGATCCAACCGGCTGGGTCGGAACGGAATGCGTGGTCGTGTTCATCGGGAGGGCTTGGACGGAACAGGCGATGGAAACGAGGCCTAGCGTACCGCAAAACGGAGGAAACGACCTTGTGTTCGACCGGCCATGTTCGAAACGGGATCCTGTTCATCGGGAGGGGTCTGGCGTACCGCAAAACGGAGGAAACGGACCTCCTACGGTCGAAACAGGGGTCCTATTGATCGGGAGGGGTGTGGCGTACCGCAAAACGAAGGAAACAGACTTGTGTTGGAGCACTATGGTCGAAACGGGGGTCCTGTTCATCGGGAGGGGTGTGGCGTACCGCAAAACGGGACTCCACAGGATACTGTTCATCTCCACCGTCTACCCCCTCTAGCCTCCACGAGCTACTGTTCATCCACCGTCGACCTCCTCCAGCCTCCACCTGCAACTGTTCATCCACGGGCTGCTGTTCATCCAGCCTCCACCGTGCGCTACTCCACCGGCTACTGTTCAACCAGCCCTCTCCACGGGCTCTTGTTCAACCACCCCTCCACGGGCTACTATTCATCCTGCCCTCCACCGTCTACTATTCATCCTACCCTCCACGAGGTGGTCCTGTTCATCCAGCCCCAACCGGCTTGATCGATCGGGGTCCTGTTCATCCAGAGGCAACACCACGGGGTCCTGTT
>NC_041384.1:290772908-290818500 GCF_002162155.2 Triticum dicoccoides
TTGTTCATCCTGAGGCAGCATCGATCGGCTTCAGTTAGCAGCCGTAGCGAAGGAATTGCTCGATCGGGTTCAGTTAACAGCCATCTATCAACCGCTCGGGTTCAGTAACGCATAGCCTGCAGTGCAATCACTCGGGTTCAGTTAGAGCCCAACGCCTCGCTCGGGTTCAGTTAGAGCCAACGCCTCGCACACATGCGCGTACGTGTACGAGAGAAGCGCGCATCGCTCGGCCCCCGACCTCCCACCGTAACCGGAAACTCCCCGAAATTTTCCTGCCCCTCGCTTCTACCACGGTTTTTTCCGTCATGGACGGCCCAAAGGTTGTCATGCAGCTGCGTCTCCGGCCCGCCCAGGACGAAAAGCCCATTTTCTGTCATGATTTTTGTCATAGAAGTTGGAGCCCACCACATCTATGATGATACCGAGTTTTGTCACAATTATCGTCATAGAAGTGTCATATGTATGACAGAAAAAATTTCCGTTCAGCCCAAAATGTCACGGACGTGTCTTTTTTTGTTGTGTAGTGACAAGCATTAAGCATAGCAAAATCATAGCAACATCAATATCAGAACATAGTGGATACTAGGGATGAAACCCTAACAAAACTAACTCGATTACATGATAAATCTCATCCAACCCATCACCGTCGAGCAAGCCTACAATGGAATTACTCACACACGGCGGTGAGCATCATTAAATTGGTGATGGAGGAAGGTTGATGATGACGATGGCGACGGATTCCCCTCTCCGGAGCCCCGAACGGACTCCAGATCAGCCCTCCCGAGAGAGTTTAGGGCTTGGCGGCGGCTCCGTATCGTAAAACACGATGAATCCTTATCTCTGATTTGTTTTCTCCCCGAAAGTGAATATATGGAGTCAAGGTTGAGGTCGGTGGAGCGTCAGGGGGCCCACGAGGTAGGGGGCGCGCCCCCACCCTCGTGGATAGGGTGTGGACCCCATGACGTAGATCTTTTCTCCAATATTTTTTATATATTCCAGAAATAATCTCTGTTAATTTTCAGGTCATTCCGAGAACTTTTATTTCTACATAAAAATAACACCATGGCAATTCTGCTGAAAACAACGTCAGTCCGGGTTAGTTCCATTCAAATCATGCAAGTTAGAGTCCAAAACAAGGGAAAAAGTGTTTGGAAATGTAGATATGACGGAGACATATCAACTCCCCCTAGCTTAAACCTTTGCTTGTCCTCAAGTAATTCAGTTGATAAACTGAAAGTGATAAAGAAAAACTTTTAGAAACTCTGTTTGCTCTTGTTGTTTTAAATATGTAAAGCCAGCATTCAAGTTTTTAGCGAAGATTATGAACTAACCATATTTACAATAATATTTAGGTCTCATGTTTACTCATATCAATGGCATAATCAACTAGAGAGCAATAATAATAAATCTCGGATGACAACACTTTCTCAAAACAATCATAATATGATATAACAAGATGGTATCTCGATAGCCCTTTCTGAGACCGCAAAATATAAATGTAGAGCATCTTTAAAGGTCAAGGACTGACTAGACATTGTAATTCATGGTAAAAGAGATCCAGTCAAGTCATACTGAATGTAAACTAACAGTAATGGATGCCAATGACAGCGGTGCTCTCCAACTGGTGCTTTTTAAAAAGAGGATGATGACTCGGCATAAAAGTAAATAGATAGGCCCTTCGCAGAGGGAAGCAGGGATTTGTAGAGGTGCCAGAGCTCGGTTTTGAAATAGATATGAATAATATTTTGAGCGGTATACTTTCATTGTCAACATGATAGGCTGTTCCCAAACACAATGGTAAAGATTATACTCCCCCTCCACCGACAAGCATCAATCCATGGCTTGCTCGAAACAACGAGTGCCTCCAACTAACAAGAGTCCTGGGGGAGTTTTGTTTCCAGTTATTTTGATTTGATATCCATAAAGCATGGGACTGGGCATCCCGGTGACCAGCCCTTTTCTCGTGAGTGAGGAGCGGAGTTCACTCCTCTTGAGAATAACCCGCCTAGCATGGAAGATACAGACAGCCCTAGTTGATACATGAGCTATTCGAGCATACAAAACAGAATGTTTATTTGAAGGTTTAGAGTTGGACACATACACATTTACTTGGAACGGCAGGTAGATATCATATATAGGTAGGTATGGTGGACTCATGTGGAATAACTTTGGGGTTTATGGAATTGGATGCACAAGAAGTATTCCCGCTTAGTACAAGTGAAGGTTAGAAAAAGAGTGGGCAGTGACCATCTAGAGAGTGACAACAGTCATGAACATGCATTAAAATTAATCGACACCGAATGCAAGCATGAGTAGGATATAATGCACCATGAACATAGATATCGTAGAGGCTATGTTGATTTTGTTTCAAGTACATACGTGAACATGTGCCAAGTCAAGCCACTCGAATCATTCAAAAGAGGATACCACCCTATCATACCACATCACAACCATTTTAATAGCATGTTGGCACGCAAGGTAAACCATTATAAACTCCTAGCTAATTAAGCATGACATAAGCATCTATAATCTCTAATTATCATTGCAAATATGTTTCTTTCATAATAGGCTGAATCAAGAACGATGGACTAATCATATTTATAAAAACAAGAGAGGTCAAGTTCATACCAGCTTTTCTCATCTCAATAAGTTCATCATATAATCATCATTATTGCCTTTCACTTGCACGACCGAATAGTGTGGATAATAATAATAGTGCATGTGCATTGGACTAAGCTGGAATCTGCAAGCATTCAATTCAAGAGAGAAGACAATGTAATATGGGCTCTTGTTAGATCAACAATAATGCATATGAGAGCCACTCAACATTTTAATCATGGCCTTCTCCTCTTGACCCCCAAAGGAAAGAAAAGAAATAAAACTATTTACACGGGAAAGCTCCCAACAAGCAAAAGAAGAACGAGAAATATTTTTGGGTTTTCTTTTTAGTTACTACTACAGCCATGGAAAGTAAACTAACTAAAAGCTACAACTATTTTTTTGTTTTTTCTTAAGGTTTATCAAACACACAAGAAGAAAACACAAAAAGGGAAATAAACTAGCATGGATATTACAATGAAAAAGTATGAGCACCGACAACTAGCATGAGTGTGTGAACATGAATGTAATGTCGGTGAGAAATACGTACTCCCTCAAGCTTAGGCTTTTGGCCTAAGTTGGTCTATGGCCACGGCTGGCCTGGCGGATATCCAAAGTTGTAGCTGGGGTCGTACTGAGAATGATCCCCCTAGTGCCACTGGTTGGCGATCTCTTCCGGATTCCACTGATAAACAGACTGCCGGTGAGGATCAAATTGTGGTTCCGGCTCTGGCTCTGTAGCTAGTGTGGGGTTCCGGTAGGCGTGAATGGCCTCCGGCGGAACAAGGTACTTGCTTGCAGATAAGTCAAACAAGGAAGGAGCAGGCAAAGTAATAGTCTCAGGGTGATTTTTATCAAATATCAACTTGTACTTAAGCATCTTTTCTTTATTCTTAACGATAAAATCATGTGCCACCATACTCTTATAATCTAGAAAATAGGAGGCAGCAACTTCTCTTCCTTCTCATAATGTCAAATAGGAATGTTAAAATGTGCAGCGAGGCGCGAGGCAAAGATACCTCCTAAGATGGGGCCCTTAGTACGATTAAGATTTAACCGCTTTGCAACAATAGCGCCCATACTAAATGTGTCATCATGGAACAAGGCATGGCCAAAATAACAATATCAGGGGCACTAAGGTTGCCACAGTTTCCGCAACCAATTAAGCATCTACTAGCAAATATTGCAAACTAACGTAAAACAGGAAAATGTATGCTAGTAATTCTTGCATCGGAAACCTTCCTCGTTTCCCCTACAACAGTTGTATCAATAAACCCTTCCACAGCGTCATGATGTGGTTCCTCTATGCTTCCCTCAAAAGGTATCAAACAAACCCGACAAAAATCACGGAGTGACATCTCCTTATGCTCATCATATAAATAAAATTCCACCGTAGGTGGTGAGCTCCTAGCATGGAAATGAAAGTTTTGCAGAGAGATATTCGTGAGTAAGAAATACGGTTCACGTTGGTCATGGAGGAAGGCGGTGAGGCCTGCATTCTCTGCCAATTCATAGAAATCATCATAAATCCCGGCTGCTCTCAAGAAATCATCACAAGACCATGCACACGGCCGAACCTCCATGGTGCGAGGGAGATTATACTTAGGCTTCTTGTTATCTTCACTTTTTTTATCCTTCGAGCTTCGGCTCGATGAGCCCCTCAGAAATCTCTTCATCTTTTTCTGAAATTTTTAGTAACTCAAAATAAAAGTGAACCAAACTCAACAAATTGATAGCAACTACTCCTACAAGTGCCTAGAGGCAATATCATGCATTAAAACTACTTCTGACCATATAAATTTGACATGCAAGCTCAAGAAAAGGGTCACCCAAGCAGCAAAAATATGCAATGAATAAAGCACTAGAACAAAAACTAATTAGACCATTGGAGGAGTCACATACCAAAGAACTACCCCCAAAGCAGTTTTGTGAATGGAGCTTTGAGCAAGGAGATCGAAAATGGCAGCAAGATGAGCTTGAACTCGTGCTTGAGCTGGTTAGTAATGTTTTTGGGAGGAAGGTGTGTGTGGTAGCTGGAATAAGTGGAGGGGAGCCACCATGGGCCCACGAGGCAGGGGGCGCGCCCAGCATGTGGGCGCGCCCTGGACCCTCGTGGCCAGGTGCTTGCTCCACCTGATGAGTTCTCAGTGCCATATATACTCAAATATTCTAGAAAAAAATCATATTTAATTTTCAGGGAATTTGGAGAACTTTTATTTTTGGGGTATTTTTTATTACATGGATAATTCAGAAAACAGACAAAAAAAATACTATTTTTGCTTTATTTAATATAAATAACAAAAATTAAAAAAAGGGTACAGAGAGTTGTGTTTTCTAACTTCATCCATCTCATGCTCATCAAAGGAATCCGCTAACAAGGTTGATCAAGTCTTGTTAACAAACTCATTCCAAATAACATGGAACCGGAGAAATTTAGAATAACACTAGGTTACCTCAACGGGGATATGCATGTCCCCAACAATAAGAATATCATATTTCTTCTTGACAGTAGGAAGAGAAAATTCAAAACCTCCAATAGTAATTGTTGAATTTTTCCAATAGAATTGATGTTGTGCACTTGAGGTTGTTTCCTCGGAAAGTGTACCGTATGCTCATTACCATTAAAATGAAAAGTGACATTGCCTTTGGTGCAATCAATAACAGCCCCTGCAGTATTCAAGAAGGGTTTTCCAAGAATAATGGACATACTATCGTCGTCGGGAATATCAAGAATAAGAAAGTCCGTTAAAATAGTAATGTTTGCAACCACAACAGGCACATCCTCACAAATACCGACAGGTATAGCAGTTGATTTATCAGCCATTTGCAAAGATATTTTAGTAGGTGTCAATTTATTCAAGTCAAGTCTATGATATAATGAGAGAGGCATAACACTAACACTGGCTCCAAGATCACATAAAGCAGTTTTAACATAGTTTCTTTTAATGGAGCATGGTATAGTTGGTACTCCTGGATCTCCTAGTTTCTTTGGTATTCCACCCTTAAAAGTATAATTAGCAAGCATGGTGGAAATTCAGCTTCCAGTATATTTCTCTTATTAGTAACAATTTCTTTCATATACTTAGCATAAGGATTTATTTTAAGCATATCAGTCAAACGCATACGCAAAAATATAGGTCTAATCATTTCAGAAAAGCGCGCAAAATCCTCATCATCCTTTTTCTTGGATGGTTTAGGAGGAAATAGCATGGGTTTCTGAACCCATGGTTCTCTTTCTTTACCGTCCTTCCTAGCAACAAAGTCTCTCTTATCATAACGTTGATTCTTTGATTGTGGGTTATCAAGATCAACAGCAGGTTCAATCTCTACATCATTATTATTGCTAGGTTGAGCATCAACATGAACATCATCATTAACATTATCACTAGGTTCATGTTCATTACCAGATTGTGTTTCAGCATCAGAAATAGGAATATCATTGGGATTCTCAGGTGTGTCAACAACAGGTTCACTAGAAGCATGCAAAGTCCTATCATTTTTCTTTTTCTTCCTCTTAGAAGGACTAGGTGCATCTATAGTAGTTCTCTGAGAATATTGCTCAATTCTCTTAGGGTGACACTCACGATACAAAAGGTTCTTGAGTCACTTTACCTTCTCTAGTTGCAACTCTAACATCAAAGTCATTATTCTTACTATTCAACTCATTGAGCAAATCATTCTGAGCTTTAGGTACTTGTTCTACTTGAGTGGTAACCATAGAAGCATGTTTACTAATAAGTTTAAGTTCGCCTTTAAGACTAGCCATATAATCACTCAAGTGTTCAATCGTATCAGCATTATGTTTCAATTGTCCACCAACATAAGCATTGAAGTTGTCTTGCTTAACCATAAAGTTATCAAATTCATCCAAACATTGGCTAGTAAACTTAGCTGGAGGGATTTTAGCTTTATCATATCTATAGGGAGAGTTTACCTTTACTACCTGTGTCGGGTTATCAAGACCGTCTGTTTCTTCAATAGGTGACGAATTAAGACCATGTATTTCTTCAACGGGGGGTAAATTCTTAACATCTTCAGCTTTAATACCTTTTTCTTTCATAGATTTCTTTGCCTCTTGCATATCTTCGGGACTGAGAAATAGAATACCCCTTTTCTTCGGAGTTGGCTTAGGAGTTGGTTCAGGAAGTGTCCAATTATTTTCATTGGTCAACATATTATTCAATAGAATTTCAGCTTGATCAACAGTTCTTTCCCTGATAACACAACCAGCACAACTATCCAGGTAATCTCTGGAAGCATCGGTTAGTCCATTATATAAGATATCCAGTATTTTATTTTTCTTGAGAGGATGATCAAGCAAAGCATTAAGTAACTGGAGAAGCCTCCCCAAGCTTGTGGGAGACTCTCTTCTTCAATTTGCACAAAATTATATATTTCCCTTAAAGCAGCTTGTTTCTAATGAGTGGGGAAACATTTAGCAGAGAAGTAATAAATCATATCCTGGGGACTACGCACACAACCAGGATAAAGAGAATAAAACCATATCTTAGCATCACCCTTTAATGAGAACAGAAATAATTTAAGGATATAATAGTAGCAAGTTTTCTCATCAGTGGTGAAGAGATTAGCTATATCATTTAATTTAGTAAGATGTGCCACAACAGTTTCAGATTCATAGCCATAGAAAGGATCGGATTCAACCAAAGTAATTAACTCAGGATCGAGGGAGAAATCATAATCCTTATCAGTAACAAAGATATGTGAAGTGGCATAAGCAGGATCATATTTCATTCTAGCATTCATAGATTTTTGTTTAAGCTTAGCTAATAGTTTCTTAAGATCACTTCTATCATTGCAGGCAAGAAAGTCTCTAGCAGTTTCTTCATCCATAACATAACCCTCAGGAACAACAGGCAATTCATATCTAGGGGGAGAATCTTCATCATCACTTTCATCAATATTATTAGTTTCAATAATTTCATTCTCTCTAGCCCTAACAAGTTGTTCATCAAGAAATTCACCAAGTGGCATAGTAGTATAAAGCATAGAAGTAGTTTCATCATAAGTATCATGCAAAGTAGAAGTGGCATCATCAATAACATGCGACATATCAGAATTAATAGCAGGAGCAGGTTTAGGTGTCGCAAGCTTACTAAAAACAGAAGGTGAATCAAGTGCAGAGCTAGATGGCAGTTCCTTACCTCCCCTCGTAGTTGAGGGAAAAATCTTGGTTCTTGGATCTTTCAAATTCTTCATAATGCTAAGCAGATATAAATCCCAAGTGATTCAAAGAATAGAGCTATGCTCCCCGGCAATGGCGCCAGAAAATATTCTTGATAACCCACAAGTATAGGGGATCGCAACAGTTTTCGAAGGTAGAGTATTCAACCCAAATTTATTGATTCGACACAAGGGGAGCCAAAGAATATTCCCAAGTATTAGCAGCTGAGTTGTCAATTCAACCACACCTTGAAACTTAATATCTGCAGCAAAGTGTTTAGTAGCAAAGTAATATGATAGTACTGGTAACGGTAGCAAAAGGTAACGGTAGCAAAAGTAATATTTTTGGGTTTTGTAGTGATTGTAACAATAACAACGGAAAAGTAAATAAGCGAAGAACAATATAGGAAAAGCTCGTAGGCATTGGATCGGTGATGGAGAATTATGCTAGATGCGATCGATCATGTAATAGTCATAACCTAGGGTGACACGGAACTAGCTCCAGTTCATCAACGTAATGTAGGCATGTATTCCAAATATAGTCATACGTCCTTATGGAAACGAACTTGCATGACATCTTTGGTCATACCCTCCCGTGGCAGTGTGGTCCTATTGGAAACAAAGGGATATTAAGGCCTCTTTTTAATAGAGTACCAGACCAAAGCATTAACACATAGTGAATACATGAACTCCTCAAACTACGGTCCTCACCGGTAAGTATCCTGATTATTGTCACTTCGGGGTTAACGGATCATAACACATAATAGCTGACTATAGACTTGCAAGATAGGATCAAGAACTCTCATATATTGATGAAAACATAATAGGTTCAGATCTGAAATCATGGCACTCGGGCCCTAGTGACAAGCATTAAGCATAGCAAAGTCATAGCAACATCAATCTCAGAACATAGTGGATACTAGGGATCAAACCCTAACAAAACTAGCTCGATTACATGATAAATCTCATCCAACCCATCACCATACAACAAGCCTACGATGGAATTACTCACGCACAGCGGTGAGCGTCATAAAATTGGTGATGGAGGAAGGTTGATGATGACTGTCGGTGTCAAAACCGGCGGATCTCGGGTAGGGGGTCCCGAACTGTGCGTCTAGGCCGGATGGTAACAGGAGGCAGGGAACACGATGTTTTCCCAGGTTCGGGCCCTCTTGATGGAGGTAAAACCCTACGTCCTGCTTGATTAATATTGATGATATGGGTAGTACAAGAGTAGATCTATCACGAGATCAAGGAGGCTAAACCCTAGAAGCTAGCCTATGGTATGATTGTTGTATATGGAGTTGATTGCCTACGGACTACAACCCTCTGGTTTATATAGACACCGGATAGGGTTAGAGTTACATAGAGTCGGTTACAATGGTAGGAGATCTTGAATATCCGCATCGCCAAGCTTGCCTTCTACGCCAAGGAAAGTCCCATCCGGACACGGGACGAAGTCTTCAATCTTGTATCTTCATAGTCCTGGTGTCCGGCTGAAGGTATAGTCCGGCTACCCGAACACCCCCTAATCCAGGACTCCCTCAGTAGCCCCTAAACCAGGCTTCAATGACGATGAGTCCGGCGCGCAGATTGTTCAGCATTGCAAGGCGGGTTCTTCTCCAAATCTTGTGTACCTGTAGGAATAATGTCCGATTTTTGTAATGTAGTGCTCCTCGGCTTCCACGCCCAATAATGGTCGTCTTCCATGTGTCAAACGAATGCGAAAAGCCGAGGCGTTTCTACATCCACACCCCTAGCCGTATAAACGAGCCGCCTATTTAACGGGATGGGGATTTAGGTCCAAACCACATCTTCTCCTCTCCGCGAGTTATCATCAGAGCGCTTCCAGCAAAGGTCCATTCCAACATGACCAGCCGTCGCAGCTCCTCCCCTCGCCACTCCGGTCCCAAACCCAGGAACTGGGAGAGTTGCACCATCCCGCATATCGAGTTAGTGTCGCTTCAGGCCAAGGGATTTCTCCCTCAGGCATACATGGTCCCAGTCCGAGCTGGTCTCGCCACCTACAATGGCGGAAAACAAGCGGAGAGCACCCCCAATCCTTCTAAAGGAGAGTGGGTGTGCCTCGTCCCCTATCTAATAAGGGGACTGGGATTTGCAATTCATCCATTTCTCCGCGGGCTTCTGGAGTTCTACGGCCTCCAGCTGCACAATTCACGCCCGCATCCGTATTGCATATTGCGGGTTTCGTCGCCCTTTGCGAGCTATTTTTAGGCGTTGAGGCTAATTTCGCGCTGTGGAAGAGGTTATTCTGCCTGGTGCCCCGTTCTCAAGAGGGGTCTATATACCAAGTGGGCGGAGCCGAAGTATGGCGCATCGCCGGACCGGATACCTATCCGGAACCCCAAAGAAGGCGTCCGAGGACTGGCCGTCGGAATGGTTTTACATAGATGACATCCCGCTGCCGGACCCTATCCGGGTCGGTCTCCCTGAGTTCAACAGTGCTCCATTGAAGAAACGCTTGAGCTGGCATCCGCGGAGCTCTCAGAGAGAAAGCGACAGAGACGTCCTTTACCTGATGGGCCGGATAAGACTGTTGGCTCATTCCGGACTAACCATGATTGGAGTCATGGCCGCATGCATTATGCGGGGGGTGTAGCCGCTTCAATATAGAGGCCACCCCATGTGGGATTTCAACGGGGAGGATGACGCCACCTGTTACGGTCGTAAGGGGCCGGCCTCAGTTGCCGCTCTAGTAAAGATCTTATCCACTTTGTACAAGGGAGAAAAGGAGGAATTCCTCCGCGTCAACCCGTAGGCCAGATTTACTATGTACGATCCTCCAAGTTGGGTAAGTCAACAATTGCGCTTGCCCATTTGTTTTATACTCCCACGGTTAGATATGTAGTCTAACGACTTCAGTGCAGGAACTACGACAGGAGGTAAAGGATATAAACAGCCGCCCTCCACAGCCCGAGGACCTAGAACGGTCCCTCGATCCGGACTCCGAGGAGGATCCGGACATATCGGTGGAGCTTATCGACGGGGTGTTCCATCAGCTAAGCAAGGACAATACCTTGGTAGCCATCACAGCTGATTACCCAGGGTTAATCCTGGCCTCCCAGGTGACAGAAACCGGAGTCTCATTCCCTTGAGAGAGATTCCACTCTCACGTATTCCGGTGTTTCTGACGACAACCGTGTTTTGCAGGGGAGATTTCCGAGGCAGGAGGCCGAACCTGCGGCGGCTAGCCAACGAGGGGCCGCAGGGCCCTATGGGACAAGAAGGAATGCAGTCCGGACTGAGATGCCGGCGCAAAGGTATAGCGCACCCTCTGTTTCCCTGGTGTTATTCTGTCAGGGCATACTAACGTTCGTGCTATCTTCAGAACGAAGAGACCTCGCCGGACTACATCCGGAGAGGTTGCCAATCGCGCCTCCACCAGCCAGGCTCCAACGTCTGGCCGGGAAGCGGAGGCGAGCACAAGGCGCGCACCGGACGCTCCTCCGACAGAGGATGCGGACAGGCTGTCTGCCACAAATTCTGAAGTGGAGAGTGCCATGAACCACAGGCGTCGCCGGACAGTTCTACGCGACGCTTGTTTCTCCCAAGAGGCTTTAGATGCCTTTACTTCGGGAGATGTGTACCTCCGTGCCGCTCAAAATGGTTTAGCTAGAGCCACGGAGCAGTATGTAAAAGACATACGGGTAAGAAAATTTTGGTTAAACATATATATGCCAGTAGCCCCCGAGACTTGAAGCAGTTAGAGCAACTGATTTAAGGAGAATACCGTACTGTCCCAAGAGCTAGAAAAGTGCAAGGCCCAACTAGAGGCCGCACTAGCCGCAGCAGGGGAGCCCAAAGAGACCCCCTCAGGTAAGATACACTTCGAAAGGTTAGTATTGTGCGGTGTGGGTGCAAATCTGACAAATCATATTGCAGATGGCGCCGGACTCGATCCGGACAAGCAACAACTCTTACGCCGGCTAAAGGCCGGTGAGAGTATGTTGACAAAGGTGTGGCGAGAGAAGAATGATCTTTAGGATGCCAACACCAAGCTTCACTTCGAACTTAAAGATGTTCATGGCCAGCTGTCGGACTCCACGAAGGAGAATCAGCGGCTTCGACGCGGCATTTTTAGTAAGTGCTTGAACGAACTTCAAAAAAAAAGTTCGGCGAGGAAGTCGACTAACAGAGTAATGTCTATAGGTATGCTCACAAGTCGTCCCGCAGAGGAGATGCCCGGTTCTACGGGTGTCCTTCTTCCCGAACTCTTGCAACTGCACGAGCGAATTCGGCAGGCGATGCGGGGTATTGCCCAAGCCTTATGGCCTGCCCACTCCGTGCCCGAGGGCCTTGGAGAGCTTGCGGAGAAGCTAAAGGGAGCTCAGCGGCGCTTCCGGTTGTGGAAGATATTGGCCTGCCGACAAGGCGCTAGGGAGGCCTGGGCCATGGTGAAGACCCGTTTTACGAAGTCTGACCCAAACCACATGGCCGAGGTCGGACCAGTGGGGCCTGACGGGAAGGAGATCCCTGTGAGCTTAGTATACCGCCAAGTAGAGTTGGCCGCGAAGTATTCCCAGCAGGACTGTAAATTAGACAGCCTGTTAGATGGTATAGAAGAGGAATACAATCAGTCAGAATGACTATGTAATTTTGAATTGACATGTGTAATGCCTTCTAGACGGATGGTAGATCGTTTGTCGTTGTCGACCTTTTTGCTTCAACCTCGGGACCTGACGGTCCGGAGTGTGTCCGAATACCATAGCGGTTATATAAGAACCGGGGTATGCGTGGAGACCAGGCGTAGGGGTCATTAGTGCTTTATCAGACAAGTGCCCAACTAGTTATGTTATATTACATGGTTAGTAAGAAACATCTTCCAGAGAGAATAGTTCCGTTAGGGGTTCCTTTCGCTGGGAGGCATGCCCTAAAGTGCATGGCCGGACTACGTGAAAAGACGCAGAAAAAAGCATCTGGGGGCGCATAAAATGAGTAGAAAGATCATCTTTTATTTCACCGACCGAATATTCCCTTAAGAACGCTAGCTTTCGGCTTCACCCAGTCTGAGGTACACATCCGGCTGACTCGGCAGTAACAATCGTAGAGGTGCTCCCTTTACCGCCTAGCCGAACAATCGGGAACATAGGGGTAAGCACAGGAGCCAGGCAACCCAGCTTGGCCAAAACTTAAGTCATATCGATGCATATAATGGTGAAGAAAAAGGTACATGCGGAAGTTTGACGCATGTGTTGGGCGTGAAGCCTGTATAAATAAGCTTCTGTTAAAGAAGCCCCCAGGTTTAATGAGCGTGAGTGGCGCATCACTAGATGAGCCCAAGTTTAAGGGCTATAAAAGAAAAGAGGGGAAGGAGAGAAATGTAAGACAGAAAAATGCAAAAAATGGACAGAGGAAGGAGACACAGAGTCCGACGCTAGGCATAGAATCTTCGGAGACGGGTGGCATTCCACGGGTTCGGCTCGAGTCGGTTATCCGACGCATCTCGCAGGCGGTACGCCCCACCAGTCACGACTTGGTCGATTATGAATGGACCTTCCCACTTGGGCTTGAGTTTGTCCTTTTTCTTATCCGGCAGGCATAGAACTAGTTCGCCAACATTGTAATTTTTGGCCCGTACTTCTATGCTTTGATATCTTCGGGCCTGCTGTTGATAAAATGCGGAACGGGCTTTTGCCACCTCACACTCCTCCTCCAAGGCGTCCAAGTTGTCCTGCCGATCGAGATCGACTTCTCTTTCTTCGTACATGCGCACTCTAGGTGAGTCATGAATTATGTCGTAGGGCAGAACTGCCTCTGCGCCGTACACCATAAAAAATGGTGTGTATCCGGTGGTGCGATTTGGCGTGGTCCGCAGCCCCCATAGCACGGAGTCGAGCTCCTCTAACCAGTGCGTGTTAGATTACTTGAGGGACCGCACCAGTATGGGTTTAATGCCGCTCATGATAAGACCATTTGCACGTTCGACCTGGTCATTGGTTTGTGGGTGATAGATGGAAGCATAATCGAGCTTGATGCCCATGTTTTTGCACCAGAGTTTTACCTCGCCGGCGGTAAAGTTTGTACCGTTATCGGTTATGATGCTGTGGGGGACGCCATAACGGTGTACAAACCCGGATATGAAGTCTATCACAGGTCCGGATTCGGCCGTTTTAATAGGCTTGGCTTCTATCCATTTGGTGAATTTATCCACCATGACCAGTAAGTATTTTTTCATATCGGTCCCACCTTTAAGGGGTCCGACCATGTCAAGCCCCCAGACCGCAAAAGGCCAGGTGATGGGTATAGTTTGGAGTGCGGTGGGTGGCATATGGCTTTGGTTGGCAAAAAGTTGGCAACCAGTGCATCGTTGGACTAGGTCCTGAGCGTCTGCCCGGGCCGTCGGCCAATAAAAGCCTGTAAGGAAAGCCTTGCTAACAAGGGACCGAGCAGCGGCGTGGTGACCACCGAGTCCGGCATGAATTTCAGCCAGAAGGTTCCGCCCTTCCTCTTCGGAGATGCACCTTTGAAGGACTCCGGTAGTGCTTTTCTTATAAAGCTCTCCCTCATGGACTCTATAGGCTTTAGATCGCCGCACTATGCAGCGGGCCTCGTTTTGGTCCTCCGGGAGTTCCTGCCTAGTAAGGTAGGCTAGGAATGGTTCTGTCCACGGGGCGATAACCGCCATTATTACGTGGGCTGAAGGTGTAATTTCATTGGCAGAGCCTCCAATTGTGTCAGATTGTTCGGCGTCGAGTGGTGCGGCTGGGTCCGGGCTGTTATTTGCGGGTTCCCCCTCCCATGCTACGGATGGCTTGAACAATCTTTCCAAAAAGATGTTGGGGGGGACTGCATCGCGTTTTGCTCCAATGCGTGCCAGGACGTCCGCTGCTTGATTGTTTTCTCGGGCTATATGGTGAAACTCCAGCACTTCGAACCGAGCTGACATTTTTAGGACGGCGTTGCGGTAAGCTGCCATTTTTGGGTCCTTGGCGTCGAAGTCTCCATTTATTTGGGATATCGCAAGGATTGAATCCCCGCGTACCTTTAGGCACTGGATACCCATGGATACTGCTATCCGGAGACCATGTAGGAGGGCCTCATATTCGGCTGCATTGTTGGAATCCATGTACATGATCTGGAGCACATATTGGACCGTGTCTCCTGTGGGGGACGTCAGGACGACGCCAGCCCCCAGTCCGGCCAACATTTTGGAGCCGTCGAAATGCATAATCCAGTTTGAATATGTGTCGTACTCTTTAGGGAGCTCGGCCTCCGTCCATTCTGCGACGAAGTTGGCCAAAACTTGCGATTTAATAGCTCGCCGTGGCTTATAGGTTATATCGAAGGGGAGAAGCTCGATGGCCCATTTTACAATCCGGCCCGTTGCATCGCGGTTGTTGATAATATCGTTGAGTGGTACTTCCGAGGCTACCATTATGGAACACTCTTGAAAGTAGTGTCGTAGCTTCCGGGATGCCATGAATACCGCGTATGCAATCTTTTGATAATGCGGGTACCGTGATTTGCATGGAGTGAGGACAGTGGATACGTAGTAGACCGGCCTTTGAAGGGGGGATTTGTGTCCATCTGTCCCGCTCGACAACAAGCACTGCGCTGACAACTTGATGTGTTGCTGCAATGTACAATAACATAGGTTCACTGGTGTTTGGCGCGGCCAGGACTGGGTTTGTTGCCAATATGGCTTTTATTTCATCAAGTCCGGCCGTGGCGGCATCCGTCCACTCGAAGTGTTCGGTGCGCCGAAGGAGGCGATAGAGGGGTAGTGCCTTTTCTCCCAAGCGGGAGATGAAGCGGCTTAAAGCCGCCACGCATCCGGTTAATTTTTGTATTTGTTTGAGGTCCTTTGGGATATCCAATTGTGACAAAGCTCGGATGTTGGCTGGATTTGCTTCAATTCCTCTACCGGATACAATGAAGCCCAAGAGCTTTCCGGCTGGAACACCGAAGACGCATTTTTCCGGGTTGAGCTTGATGTCATATTTTCGAAGGTTATCGAATGCAAGCCTCAAGTCGTCTACTAGAGATTCGACATGTCTTGATTTGACGACCACATCATCCACATACGCCTCCACTGTTTTGCCGATCTAGTTTGCCAGACATGTTTGGATCATGCGCTGATATGTTGCGCCGGTGTTTTTCAGCCCGAAGGGCATTGTGTTGAAGCAGAATGGGCCGTATGGTGTGATGAATGTTGTTGCGGCTTGGTCTAATTCTGCCATCTTGATTTGATGGTAACCGGAGTATGCATCGAGGAAACACAACGAGTTGTGTCTTGCGGTGGCACCGATAATTTGATCGATACGGGGGAGGGGGAAGGGATCCTGTGGGCAAGCCTTGTTAAGGTCTTTAAAATCGACACACAGGCACCAGGATTTGTCCTTCTTTGGTACCATCACCAGGTTTGCTAGACAGTCCAGATGTTTTATGTCTCTAATGAATCCGGCCTCCAATAGCTAGGCTAGCTCCTCTCCCATAGCCTGTCTCTTGGCTTTGGAAAACACCGAAGGGCTTGTTTGACAGGTTTGAATCCTTTTAGGATATTTAAGCTGTGTTCGGCCAGCCTACGTGGGATCCCTGGCATGTCTGAAGGGTGCCAGGCAAAAATATCCCAGTTCTCTTGTAGGAACTCTCGCAGTGCGGCGTCTACATCAAGGTTCAGTCGTGCCCCGATTAAAGTTGTTTTATTGGGGTCCGTTGGATGGACCTGGAATTTGACTATTTCGTCAGCTGGCTTGAAGGATGTGGATTTGGATCTCTTGTCGAGTATCACATCATCCCTGTTAACCGTGGAGCGCAGCGCAGTCAGTTACTCGGCCGCTAAGGCTTCGGATAGTGCCTCGAGGGCTAATGCGGCCGTCTTGTTTTTGGCGCGGAGTGCTATGTCCGGATCACTAGCTAGAGTGATAACGGCCCGGGCATCTTAAGCTTCATCTACCCGTAATGGGGTATTGCTTGGAATATTGTGAATGCTTCCCGCCCTAGTAAAGCGTGATATCCGCTTTTGAACAGGGCCACCTAAAACGTGACTTCTTCGGACCTGTAATTATCCGGCGTGCCGAACACCACATCTAGTGTGATTTTTCCTGTGCAGCGTGCTTCCCGACTGGGGATTATTCCTCTAAAGGTTGTGTTGCTTCGCTCGACGCGGTTCCAGTCTATTTCCATTTTTTGAAGGGTTTCCTCATAAATGAGGTTCAGTCCGCTGCCTACATCCATGAGCACCTTGGTGAGGCGAATGCCGTCCATTATGGGACTAAGGACCAATGCGGCTGGTGCTCGGGCTGTTCGGAATCTAGGTTCATCACTTGCGTTGAAGGTAATGGCAGTGTCGCTCCATGGATTTATTGTTGCAACTTGATAGACTTCGGCGAGGCTGCGGAGTGTTCTTTTTCGCACATTGTTTGATGCGAAAGTCTCGAAGACTATGAGAATGGTACTGGTGTCCTTGGGCTGGCTTTCTGCGGCCTCCGGAATTAAGAGGTCCTCGTCGATTTTGGCCACCTGCCGGAGTATCCAACATGCTCTAAGGCTGTGAGTTGGTGTGGCGTCCTTTGTACTGTGAATTCTACAGGGTCCATCAAGCCATCTTTCCAGTACGGTTCCATGCCCTGTAGAGGGTTTTGGCTTTTTCGTGTTTATCCCGGGTGTCCTGTGATAATGCACCCTCTTAGTTCGGACGGGATTACTATTCAAAGCCGGATTATCCCAAAAAATTATTTCTGTTTTCCAGGCGCTTTCCATCGCACAGTATTTTTGTACTATGGATGCCAAGTCAGCGAAGCGTGTGATATCACGATGACTTACGGCGTTAAGGATTCCCTTGTCCGTGCAATTACTTCAGAAAATTGAGATTGCGTCTTCCTCGCGGCAATCCTTTATCATGTTCATAACCAGGAGGAATCTAGCCCAGTAATGATGTACTATTTCTTCGGGCCTCTGCCTGATTTGGGAGAGATCGCTTATGATCGGGTGGGCGGGTGTCGTTGAATCTGAAACCTCACCCAATCCAAGATTTGGAGGCCGAAGAGTTTCCGAACTCTGAAGATCGGATTCTTGGATGTTGTCCAGTGAATCTGGCCCGTTGCCTGACCCTAAGCTCAGGTCTTGAGTTACATCTCCCCCTCCGCGGGTATCCGGCTTGGAGGGGTCAGGAATTCGGACGTAGCTAGTCCTTAAAATAGATGAAGGGTCGTCGCACTGCGTCTCTACCACGGCAACATGGTGGGTGACTTGGGGAGAGTTAACTTCTCTTAGATCGGGTTTAAGCCCAACCTGGTCGTAATCTATAGCGACCCCCAGGGCGGCGATGCGATCCAAGAGCTTGTTTATGGAAGAGAGCTCCATTGGATCTAGCTGTTCGACGAGCTCCGAGCTGACGTGTAGGTTGCTTTTGATGACCCGAGAGGTCACCGGCGGCACAACAGCCGAATAGGCGGTCATGAGGACACCACCTAGCCGGAGGGTTTGGCCGACAGCCAAGGCTCCCTTAGCAATGGCGCCGTCTTTAAAGACGGGAGGAGGCATCCTTCCTGATTGTGACGACACAGAGGAACTCTCAATGAAAGCACCAATTTCGGTGTCAAAACCGGCGGATCTCGGGTAGGGGGTCCCGAACTGTGCGTCTAGGCCGGATGGTAACAAGAGGCAGGGAACACGATGTTTTACCCAGGTTTGGGCCCTCTTGGTGGAGGTAAAACCCTACGTCCTGCTTGATTAATATTGATGATATGGGTAGTACAAGAGTAGATCTACCACGAGATCAAGGAGGCTAAACCCTAGAAGCTAGCCTATGGTATGATTGTTGTATATGGAGTTGATTGCCTACGGACTACAACCCTACGGTTTATATAGACACCGGATAGGGTTAGGGTTACATAGAGTCGGTTACAATGGTAGGAGATCTTGAATATCCGCATCGCCAAGCTTGCCTTCTACGCCAAGGAAAGTCCCATCCGGACACAGGACGAAGTCTTCAATCTTGTATCTTCATAGTCCTAGAGTCCGGCTGAAGGTATAGTCCGGCTACCCGAACACCCCCTAATCCAGGACTCCCTCAATGATGATGGCAATGGATTCCCCTCTCCAAAGTCCCGAATGGACTTCAGATCAACCCTCCCAAGAGAGTTGAGGGCTTGGCGGGGGCTCCGTATCGTAAAACTCGATGAATCCTTCTCTCTAATTTTTCTCCCCGAAAGTGAATATATGGAGTCAAGGTTGAGGTCGGTGGAGCGTCAAGGGGCCCACGAGGGAGGGGGCCGCGCCCAGGGTGGTAGGGCGCGCCCCAACCCTCGTGGATAGGGTGTGGGCTCCCTGACGTAGATCTTTTTGCCAATATTTTTTATATATTCCAGAAATAATCTCTGTTGATTTTCAGGTCATTCGAGAACTTTTATTTCTGCACAAAAACAACACCATGGAAATTCTGCTGAAAACAGCGTCAGTCCGGGTTAGTTCCATTCAAATCATGCAAGTTAGCGTCCAAAACAAGGGCAAAAGTGTTTGGAAAAGTAGATATGATGGAGACGTATCAATAGGCGGCGGGGAGACACGCGCGTCATCGTTGGACGACCTCTCGATGACCTCCGCCAGACCGATGGGTGCGGCGGCCTCAACGTCGACGAGGCTGCATTTGGTGTTGGCGTGTGTCGACCTTTCGAGGTCCGCTGCCCTGCCTTTCCGCGTGAGCTGCGGCAAGTCTATTGGCCGTCCATTCGCACGTTCAAGCTAGACATACCCGACAAGTATGATGGGACGTTGAACCCAGTAGAGTTCCTGAGCATCTACAACGTCGATGTTCAGGCTGTCGGAGGAAGAGACGAGAAGGTGTTCGCCAACTACTTCTCGTTGGCTCTAAAGTCCAACGTGAGATTTGGCTCATGCACCTGCTGGAGAACTCCATTTCATCATGGGCAGACCTATGCCACGAGTTCATCGATGCCTTCACCGGTGGCCACCAGGAGATCGGCAGGCCCAGCGACCTACAACTTCTCCAACAGAAAGAAGGAGAAACTCTCCGTAAGTATTTACAAAGAGTCAGTAAAGTCCATAGGAATATTCCGAATATCCATCCTGCAGCTATTATAGCAGCCTTCTAGTCCAATGTGTGCAATCGTCGCATTCATTCTAAGATGAATGTGCGGTAGCCCAAGACTATGAAGGAGTTGTACACCCTAGTGGATAAGTGTGCTCGGATGGACGAAGGAAGGAAGTTCCCCGGAGAAGAGGATTGCATCAATGTTGATTCAGAGAAAGAAGATGAATCAACCAGTCAAAGAAAGGGCAAGAAGCGCAATAAGAAGCCAAGAGATAAGACAGTGATGACTATGGAGGGTTCTGGCACGCCTAGTACCGGCAAGAAGGCCAAGGCTGAGGCCCCCGGCAAGGAAGTTGCCGCGTGCACTGCCTGCCGGGAAGCCGCTGCCGCGGAGAAAGCCGGGAAAGGTGAAGGGCCGTACTGCAAGATCCACCGGACCAAGGGCCACAACCTCCATGAATGTTATCAAAGTGAGCAGCTTTTCAAAAGACAGAGAGCAGAGTATGATAAGTGTGATAAGGAGAAAGGTTAGAATGCTGCTGGCGGAAAGGGCCGAGGCGGTTAAGCAAACCGCCCCTGCAAACCCTTTTGGTACAAAGGAAAACCCGCCAGGGGCCAAGAGAAGGAAACCTGTGATGATATGAGTGATGGAGGGAATGAAGAGGAAGCTAGTGAGCAGGAATTTCAGAGGGCCACTAACGCCTTATGCATTGATGGGGCGGCGTCCTTGCACTCCTCCCATCGCCAGCTCAAGCGATGGGCACGAGAGGTCAATGATGTGGAGCTAGCACCAGAGGCCCAGAAGCCACTCAAATGGTCCCGCACGCCCATCATCTTTGATGAGGAGGACCACCCTTGCTGCACCATCGCGGTAGGGTGTTTGCCGTTGTTGGTTTCCCCAACAATTCGCATCCTCAAGGTCACAAAGATGTTAGTGGATGGCGGGGACGGGTTGAATCTGATTTCCCCAGCAGCAATTAACAAGCTTCAGATAGGAGAGGAAGAGCTAGAGGTTACCGGCATGTTTCAAGGAGTCAATCCCAACAGGAGCCGTCCCAAGGGAAAAATTACGTTGCCGGTGACGTTTGGGGGAGAGCTGAACTATAGGACTGAGAAGATTGTGTTTGATGTGGTTGAGCTCCCCCTCCTGTATAATGGGATTCTGGGACGACCGGCCTTGGCCAAGTCCATGGCAGCATCCCATTATGCTTACAACACCTTGAAGATGCATGGGTGTAACGCCCCGAGACCGATGTGCAAGGTGTCTTCCAGTTATTCGCTGTTGTTGCGTTGTCATTGCTAGCGTGTCATGCATTGCATATCATGTCATCATGCGCATTTCATTCGCATATATGTTCGTCTCATGCATCCAAGCATTTTCCCCGTTGTCCGTTTTGCAATCCGGCGCACCTATGTCACCTGGTGTCCCTTTCTACCTCTTTTCGTGTGCAGGTGTTAAATGTTTTCAGATTGGACCGAGACTTGTCATGCGGCCTTGGTTTACTACCGGTAGACCGCCTGTCAAGTTTCGTACCATTTGGACTTCGTTTGATACTCTAATGGTTAACCGAGGGACCGAAAAGGCCTCGTGTGTGTTGCAGCCCAACACCCCTCCAAAGTGGCCCAAAACCCACCTAAACCTCCTCCATCATCTCGATCGTTCGATCATGATCGCGTGGCCGAAAACCGCACCTCTTTTGGACTCTCCTAGCTCCCTCTACCTATAAATATGTGTCTCCCTCCGAAAATCCCGCAGTCCAAACCCTAGATCCAACTCCCACACGCCGCCGGACATGTCCGTCCCGCCGCTGGACATGTCCGCCGCCGCCGCCACGTCGCTCCGGCCAATACCAGGCCGCCACGTCATCGCCGCCTCCCCCGCGCCCAACCGGAGCCCGCCACCTGTCCAGCGCACCGCCTCCCACCGCGCCGGCCCGCGGAGCCCATTGCGGGCCTGCACGGGCCCAGTCGCCACCGCCGCCGCCCGCACGCGCGGATCCGCACCCGCAGTCGCGCCTCTCACCGGAGCCGCCGCTCGCCGTCACCGGCCACCGCGCCCGCATGCCACCCGAGGCTCTCCGTTCGTCGCCGCCGCTGCTTCAGCTCGCCGGCCGCCGCCTCCTCACCGAGCTCCGCGACTCCGCGCCGCCCTGTGGAGCTCCGCCGAAGACCCCGAGCCCGGATCCGGACTTCCACCGCCGACCCAACGTCCTGCCGCGGCCGCCATGTCCCGTCGTCGCCGAAGCTCTGGCAGGCGCCGCCGCCGCCGAGCGGGATTGGGAGGAGCCCGATCCGCTCCTCCTTGCTCGTTCGCCTGCGTGGGCCCGGCCCACCTCCTCCGCCGCTGCGAGGCCTGCCTCGCCTCCTCTACACTTGGGCCGAGCCCATGGGTGAGCAATCCCGTCCTTTTTCCTCGCCCATGCGTCATATAACTATTCTACGCTCGGGTGTTTTTTTACTAAGTCCCGAGATCTGCATAATTTCTAGCTCTGTTCATCATGCCATAACTCTGCTTTCGTAGCTCCGGTTTGTCCGTGTAGCATATCAAAATGTTCGCCTCGATGAGTACATCATTTCGTCTCATTGCATCATTTTCATTTGAGCTCATCTTGATGCCCGAAATGCTGTTGGAAGAGGGCTATGTGATAACTTGGCAGATCCGTTTCATCAAATAGATATTTGTCATTTTTGCCATGATTAATGTGTGCATGATATGATCCCGAGCTCTACATGTGTTTTGTTATATGCCATGCCATCTTTATAGAAGTGCTTTCCATGTATTTTTGTGATATTTGTGGTGACTAGCACAAGCTTGCAAATTAGCGTATTCGGTAATGCTAATTTCAGGGACTTAGAATTCTCTAAGTCCTTGTCCTGATTTTGTCGTTATGCCATATGTTCATGTTGTTTCCTAGTGATCCGTGCCTCTTTCGAGGATGATTAGTAAGGATGATTTGTTAACATTGTGGTGCTCTATCCATCCATGTCTTTTTTTGCATTTATGGAGCACCCTAGCTTGAGTCAATCGAGCTCTACTTTTTCTATTTCGTGAATCCTGGCAGATTGTTGACTTGTTAGCGATTTTGCCGAGGATGTTGCTATTGATTCGTGCATGCTATGTTGTTGTTCTTGCCATGTCTAGCTTCTATGCCATGTATTCTTGATGGGTTTATGCCTAGTTTGTCATTCCATGCTCTGTAGTGAGTGCATCTAGCTCGTAAACATGCCTACTCGCTAACTGATTTGCATGCTCCAGTTTTTCACTAAGTCTGAGATCTGTTTATGTTTTTGCCATGTTCACATGCTTGCAATTGTATTTTCTGATCCCTTTTGGCTCAAGGCCACTAAGGGACTTTTGTTAAGTGCTTTGAGTAGCTTCGTTCCATGCCATGCCTTGCCATGATAAGTTCCTGTAGCATGTAGTTTTCATGCTCTAAAGTGTGCTTCCTGATGATAAATTCCAGACTTGTGTTAATTTCACAAAGTCTGAAACCTGTTATCATTTGCACTTTTGCCATGCTTGTTTGAACCTGTTAATGGATGAATTAGCTGTAGCTCAGTGTTCATATTTTGTCAAGCTTCATGAGTGGATCCCTGCCATGTATTTTGTTGCTATATTTGAGTGTTGTAGCATATTTATCTTGATGCATTTAGATGGCTACTTGCTGATTATCGCAGACCGGTGCCATATTTGTTTTGCTTGCCATTTCCAAACCGTGCATCCGATTCCGGTGATCTTTATATTGATTTCAACCGAAATCACCTCACATTTCTAGTGGCACTCTTGGATTTCCAATTTGAGGCCAGGTTCAATCATTCATGTCCAAATCATGCATATGCATCACATACCGCATACCGCATATCATACCATGTTCATGTGTTGGTTGTTTACTATGTTGTGTGGTTCTTTCTGGTGTTGCTTCTTCGGGATGGTTCCGGTAACGTCGTGATTGTGAGGACCCGTTCGGCTACGTCCGTTTGTCTTCTTCATGGACTCGTTCTTCTTCCTTGCGGGATTTCAGGTAAGATGACCATACCCTCGAAATCACTTCTATCTTTGCTTCCTAGATGCTCGCCCTTTTGCTATGCCTATACTACGATACCTACCACTTGCTTATCATGCCTCCCATGTTGTTAAACCAAGCGTCTAACCCACCTTGTCCTAGCAAACCGTTGTTTGGCTATGTTACCACTTTGCTCAGCCCCTCTTATAGCGTTGTTAGTTGTAGGTGAAGATTGAAGTTTGTTTGTTGGAACATGGAGATGTTGTTCCTTGTTGGAACATGTTTACTTGTTGGGATATCACAATATCTCTTATCTAATTAATGCATCTATATACTTGGTTAAGGGTGGAAGTCTCGGCCTTGTGCCTGGTGTTTTGTTCCACTCTTGCTGCCCCTAGTTTCCGTCATATCGGTGTTATGTTCCCGGATTTTGCATTCCTTACGCGGTTGGGTTATAATGGGAAACCCTTGACAGTTCGCCTTGAATAAAACTCCTCCAGCAATGCCCAATATTGGTTTTACCATTCGCCACCTAGCCTTTTCTTTCCCTTGGGTAGGCCTGCCCAAGGGTCATCTTTTTTTAACCCCCCCGGGCCAGTGCTCCTCTGAGTGTTGGTCCAAACTAGAGCCCCTTGCAGCGCCACCTCGGGGAAACTCGAGGGATGGTTTTAGTTGTACGGACTGCTCATCTGAGTGTGCCCTGAGAACGAGATATGTGCATCTCCTATCAGGATTTGTCGGCACATTCGGGCGGTGTTGCTGGACTTGTTTTACCATTGTCGAGGATGTCTTGTAACCGGGATTCCGAGTCTGATCGGGTCTTCCCGCTAGAAGGAATATCCTTCATTGACCGTGAGAGCTTGTGATGGGCTAAGTTGGGACACCCCTGCAGGGATTTGAACTTTCGAAAGCCGTGCCCGCGGTTATGGGCAGATGGGAATTTGTTAATGTCCGGTTGTAGAAAACCTGTAGTTGATCTTAATTAAAATACATCAACCGCGTGTGTAACCATGATGGTCTCTTCTCGGCGGAGTCCGGGAAGTGAACACAATGTTGGAGTAATGTTTGACGTAGGTTGTTCTAGGATCACTTCTTGATCATAGTTCTTCGTTCGTGCTTTGCCTTCTCTTCTCGCTCTCTTTTGCAAATAGGATAGCCACCATATATGCTAGTCGCTTGCTGCAGCTCCACATATTACCTTGCCTTACCTATAAGCTTAAATAGTCTTGATCGCGAGGGTGTAAGATTGCTGAGTCCCCGTGACTCACAGATACTTCCAAAACCAGTTTGCAGGTGCCGATGTTACAGAGCAGGTGATGCAACCAAGCTCAAGGAGGAGCTCGATGAAGACCTTGTCCTTTGTGTTGTTTCGTTCTAGTTGATCAGTAGTGGAGCCCAGTTGGGGTCGATCGGGGATCTGTGTAGCTTTTGGGGTAGTCTTCTTTTTATTTTGGTTCTGTAGTCGGACCTTGAGTGTATTTGGATAATGTAATGCTTTATTCATGTAATTGTGTGAAGTGGCGAGTGTAAGCCAACTATGTATCTCTTTCCCTTATGTATTACATGGGTTGTTGCGAAGATTACCTCACTTGCGACATTGCTTTCAATGCGGTTATGCCTCTAAGTCGTGCTTCGACACGTAGGAGATATAGCCGCATCGAGGGCGTTACAATGGGCCATTGGGAGTCATCACCATCCAATCAGATGAGAAGGATGTGATTATCTGTGTGGACATGATGTATCGGGATGCCGTTGCAGCAGAGGCTACGACGGCAACGGTCCCCGCAAAGGAAAGCGAAGGAAAGAAGAGGGATTGTAGGACCTTCAGCAAGGAGTCCAGGAAGCATGGCCCCTCCGAGTGCACGACACCCGTTGACGACGTGCCGGAGTGTTCCAACAGCAAGAGATCCAAGGTTGCTGCACCCCATGTGAAGAAGGTCCCGACAGGGCTGGCTGGTGTTGATGGTACTTTCACCATCAATGCTACCCTTGACGACAAATAGGAAAGCGCGCTCGTTGCCTTCCTGCAGGCGAATATCGATGTGTTTGCCTAGCAACCATCCGATATCCCCGGTGTTCCCAGGGAGGTAATCGAGCACCACCTTGCTGTCTGCCCACATGCCCGACCCGTCAAGCTGAAAGTTAGGAAGCAAGCCTTGGAGTGGCAACAGTTCATTGCCGAGTAAATCAAGAAGTTAGAGGCAGCTGGATTGGTCAGAGGAGTTCTGCACCCTACATGGTTGGCAAACCCAGTGGTAGTTCGGAAGGCGAATGGGAAGCAGAGGCTTTGCATTGATTTCATAGATCTCAATAAGGCTTGACCAAAGGACCCATTCCCCTTGCCGCGCATCGATCAGAATGTGAGTTCTACTTCAGGGTGCGATCTGCTCTCCTTTTTGTATGCATGCTCCGGATATCACCAGATCTTCATGTCCAAAGAAGATGAGGAGAAAACATCATTCATCACTCCATGTGGTACATACTGTTTTATCTGCATGCCTTTCGGATTGAAGAGTGTCCGGTCTACTTTTGCAAGAGCAGTCCAGATTGGTTTTGAGCCACAACTACACAGAAATGTACAAGCCTATATGGATGACATTGTGGTCAAGACCAAGGATAAGGCCACCCTTATCCAGGATTTGGAGGAGACATTTGCTAATTTATGCAAGATCAACCTGAAGCTTAATCCGGAGATTTGCGTATTGGGTGTTCCCTCCGACAAGCTACTTGGATTCTTCGTGTCCCACTGGGGGATCGAAGCTAACCCGGACAAGATCAAGGCATTTGAGCAGATCCAAAAGCCAAGGACAATTAAGGATGTGAGGCGCTTGACGGGATGCGTTTCCGCGCTAAGAAGATTCATTTCCATGTCTGCCGATCATGCCCTGTCGTTCTTCAAAATTTTGTAGAAGGCAGGGCCTATGAAGTGGACCCCGGAAGAAGATACATCCCTGCAAGAGTTGAAGGCTTACTTGTCATCTGTGCCTACCTAGGTTGCACCCAAACCTCAAGAGCCATTTCTTCTTTACTTAGCAGCAACCAACCAAGTGGTCAGTGCAGCCTTGGTAGCATAGCGAGAAGTGGATGAAGCAGAGAGTGGCCAGACCGCGGCAGAGTTAGAAGAGGATAAGAACATCAGTAAGCACGGCAATGAGTGCAACACCAAGGACGTGGCAAGGAAGAAAGTGGTGGAGCACCCAGTGTACTTCGTCAGCTCCTTGTTAAAAGGGGCTAGATCGAGGTACTCTGGTGTGCAAAAGTTGATATTTGGCCTCGTCATGGCCTTAAGGAAACTGCGCCACTACTTCCAAGACCATGAGATCACTGTTGTTACTCGTTTTCCGTTGCTGAGGCTACTCCGAAACCCTAAGGCTACTAGAAGAATAGTGGAGTGGGCTTTGGAGTTATCCAGTTTTGGTTTGAAGTTTGAGAGGACTTAAACCATTCAAAGCATGGCGTTGGCAGAGTTTATTGCAGAATGGACGCCAACTCTTGATGAGGAAGCAACAGAAAGAGCTCTCCCCGGCAAGGAATCACCCCAAGAATGGATTATGTATTTTGATGGTGATTTTTACCTACAAGGTGCAGGAGCTGGCGTGCTTCTTGTTGCCCCCTCCAGGGAGCACCAGAAGTACGTCATCCAAATGCACTTTTCCCGGGAAGAAGCCACCAACAATACAGCTGAGTATGAAGGGCTCCTTGCTGGGCTGAGGGTTGCAGCAGAATTGGGAATCAAGAAGCTGATCATTCGAGGAGATTCACAGTTAGTGGTGACACAAGTCAACAAGGATTATCAAAGCCCGTTGATGGAAGCATACGTTGAGGAAGTAAGGAGGTTAGAGGAGCGCTTTGACGGGTAGCAAACAGAGCACATACCTCATGCAGAAAATAGCATAGCTGATCACCTGTCAAAGTGTGTTGCGCAGAAGCTTCCTATGGAACCAGGAACTTTTGTTCTCCACCTCTCTCAACCCTCTGTATCACCAACCACAATGGCCCGGAAAAGGAGAAAGTTGGAATACAGTAAGGATCTCTTGATCGAGCCATCCACTCCCGGCAGAGACCCTGCCGGAAACAAGTCCTCACAGCCTGCCGGACCACCCAAACAAATAAGAAACTCGCAACCAATGCGATAAACGGGTTGTCAATCCCTTCATGGTCACTTACGAGAGTGAGATCTGATAAAGATAATAATGATAAGATAAATATTTTTGGTATTTTTATGACATAGATTGAAAGTAAAGATTGCAAAATAAATGGTGCCAGAAATAACTTGTTGACGGGAGATTAATATAATGGAGAATAGACCCAGGGGGCCATAGGTTTCACTAGTGGCTTCTCTCAAGATAGCATAAGTATTACGGTGGGTGAACAAATTACTGTCGAGCAATTGATAGTAAAGCGAATAATTATGAGAATATCTAGGCATGATCATGTATATAGGCATCACGTCCGTGACAAGTAGACCGACTCCTGCGTGCATCTACTACTATTACTCCACACATCGACTGTTATCCATCATGCATCTACAGTATTAAGTTCATAAGAACAGAGTAACGCATTGGGTAAGATGACATGATGTGGTGAATAAAAATATAGCCTCAAGTAAAGTTACCGATAGAAGAAGACAAAAGAGGGGATGCCTTCCGAGGAATCCCCAAGCTTAGGATTTTGGTTGTCCTTGAATTTTACCTTGGGGTGCCATGGGCATCCCAAATCTTAGGCTATTGCCACTCTTTGTTCCATAATCCATCAAATCTTTACCCAAAACTTGAAAACTTCACAACACAAAACCTAAATAGAAAATCTCATGAGCTCCGTTAGTAAAAGAAAACAAACCACCACTTAAGGTACTGTAATGAACTCATTCTTTATTTATATTGGTGTTAAACCTACTATATTCCAACTTCTATATGGTTCCTACACTCAAATACTAGCCATAGATTCATCAAAATAAGCAAACAACACACGAAAAAATAGAATCTGTCAAAAACAAAACAGTATGTAGTAATCTGTAGGTTTCGAATACTTCTGGAACCCCAAAAATTCTAAATTAAATTTCTGGATGTGAGGAATTTATCTATTAATCATCTGCAAAAAATCAACCTAATCGCACTCTCCAGTAAAAAATGGCAGCTAATCTCTTGAGCGCTAAAGTTTCTGTTTTTTACAGCAAGATCACAAAGACCTTCCCCAAGTCTTGGCAAAGGTTCTACTTGGCACAAACACTAATTAAAAAGCATCAAACCACATCTAAACAGAGTCTAGATGAATTATTTATTACTAAACAGAATCAAAAAGCAAGGAACAAAAATAAAATTGGGTTGCCTCCCAACAAGCGCTATCGTTTAACGCCCCTAGCTAGGCATAAAAGCAAGGATAGATCTAGGTATTATCATCTTTGGTATGCAATTATTCAATAGAACACATATAACCCTTAGGAGTTTTATTCTTTCTATTAATGAGTATACTCCTAGGAAAGAAATCAAGAAAATCATTTGTAGCAAAAGGTTCCTTAATGATAGCGAGAAAGTTGGGTTGAACACCTATGGATTTGAGATCCGCATTTTCCTTAGTAGAAGTTTCACACTTATTTTTAGGAACATACATTAATTTTATAACAATGGTGGTAGGAGGATTTGGAGTATTCCTTACGGCAGAAAAAGCGGACCCTAAGTTGGTAATAATACCCTCAAGTTTATCAATTCTAGTGGAATCTTAGTGTATTATTTAAGTAACTATGGGTTCTTTTTCTTTAAAACTTTTTAGAGTAACTCCTACCTTCGATCCATATTGGGTAATTTGCTTGTGGATCCTTTTATCCAAATTCTCAATCAATTCCATAGTGGCAACTTTATTTTCAATAATTTCGAGCCTTTGCATAACATGTTCCAAAGTTAACATAGTTCCATTGACCAAGAGAGGTGGTGTGCCAAACAAATCTATCATAGCATTATAAAAATCAAAAGTATGGCTACCCAAGAATTTTTTTCCAGTAATGGTATCAAGAATATATCTATTGCAAGGAGTGATGGCCACATAAAAATTGCGAAGAAGAACGGAAGTAGATTGCTTCCTAGTAGATCTATTTTGCGCATTGCGAATTCTGTACCAAGCATCTTTCAGATTTTCTCCCTCCCTTTGTTTAAAATTAAGGACTTCATTCTCGGGAGATAAAGGAGTGGATAAAATACTATCCATGACACACGGGATACAAGGGGCAAGCGAAAGAAAAAAGCGATCGGAAAAAGAGAGCGAATAAAACGGCAAGGGTGAAGTGGGGAGAGGAAAACGAGAGACAAATGGCAAATAATGTAATGCGAGGGATAAGAGTTTGTGATGGGTACTTGGTATGGCTTGACTTGTGCGTAGATCTCCCCGGCAATGGCGCCAGAAATCCTTCTTGCTACCTCTTGAGCACTACATTGGTTTTCCCTTGAAGAGGAAAGGGTGATGCAGCAAAGTAGCATAAGTATTTCCCTCAGTTTTTGAGAACCAAGGTATCAATCCAGTAGGAGACTACACGCAAGTCCCTCATACCTACACAAAAAAAATAAGAACCTCGCAACCAACGCGATAAAGGGGTTGTCAATCCCTTCACGGTCACTTATGAGAGTGACATCTAATAGAGATAATAATGATAAGATAAATGTTTTTGGTATTTTTATGATGTAGATTGAAAGTAAAGATTGCAAAATAAATGGTGCCAAAAATATCTTGTTGACGGGAGATTAATATAATGGAGAATAGAAATAGGGGGCCATAGGTTCCACTAGTGGCTTCTCTCAAGATAGCATAAGTATTACAGTAGGTGAAGAAATTATTGTCGAGCAATTGATAGAAAAGCGAATAATTATGAGAATATCTAGGCATGATCATGTATATAGGCATCACGTTCGTGACAAGTAGACCGACTCCTACCTGCATCTACTACCATTACTCCACACATCGACCGCTATCAAGCATGCATCTAGAGTATTAAGTTCATAAGAACAGAGTAACACATTAGGTAAGATGACGTGATGTAGAATGATAAACTCAAGCAATATGATATAAACCCCATCTTTTTATCCTCGTTGGCAACAATACAATACGTGTCATTTGTCTTTCTGTCACTAGGATCGAGCACCTTAAGATGGAACCCAAAGCTAAGCACTTATCCCATTACAAGAAAGATCAATCTAGTAGGCCAAACCAAACTAAAAGTTCAAAGAGACTTGCAAAGATCACCAATCATACATAAAAGATTTCAGAGAAGAATCAAATATTGTTCATAGATAGACTTGATCATAAACCCACAATCCATCGGATCTCGACAAACACACCGCAAAAAGAGTTACATCGAATAGATCTCCAAGAAGATCGAGGAGAACTTTGTCCCATGTGACAACTTGATACTAGAACAAAGTTACTAGAGCATTGTCCCATGTGAGGAAAGTGAAATAAAGAAAAGAAGAGGCCAAAGAAGCCCAAATAAAAAAAGAGGACAAAGAAGGCCAAATAAAAAATGAGAGAAAAAGAGAGAAGGGGCAATGTTACTATCCTTTTTCCACACTTGTGCTTCAATATAGCACCATGGTCTTCATGATAGAGAATTTCTTATTTTTCCACTTGCATATACTAGTGGGAATTTTTTATTATAGAACTTGCCTTGCATATTCCAATGATGGGCTTCCTCAAAATGCCCTAGGTCTTTGTGAGCAAGCAAGTTGGATGCACACCCACTTAGTTTCTTTTGATGAGCTTTCATATACTTATAGCTCTAGTACATCGGTTGCATGGCAATCCCTACTCCTCACATTGACATCAATTGATGGGCATCTCCATAGCCCGTTGATTAGCCGCGTCAATGTGAGACTTTCTCCTTTTTTGTCTTCTCACATAACCCCATCATCATATGCTATTCCACATATGGTGCTATATCCATGGCTTGCGCTCATGTATTGCGTAAGGGTTGAAAAGGCTGAAGCGCATTGAAAAGTATGAACCAATTGCTCGGCTTGTCATTAGGGTTATGCATGATGGGAGCATTTTGTGTGAAGAAAATGAAACATGGCCAAACTATATGATTTCGTAGGGATAAGCTTTCTTTGGCTATGTTATTTTGATAAGAAATAATTGCTTGGTTAGCATGCTTGAAGTATTAATATTTTTATGTCAATATTAACCTTTTTATCTTGAATCTTTTGGATCTGAACATCCATGCCACAGTAAAGAGAATTACATTGAAAATTATGTTAGAGAGCATTCCTCATAAATTGTTTGTTTTTATCATTTACCTACTCGAGGACGAGCTGGAATTAAGCTTGGGGATGCCTGATACGTCTTCAACGTATCTATAATTTTTTATTGTTCCATGCTATTATATTATCTGTTTTGGATGTTTAATGGGCTTTAATATACCTTTTTACATTATTTTTGGGACTAGCATCTTAACTGAAAGCCCAGTGCAAATTGTTGTTTTTTTGCCTATTTCAGTGTTTCACAGAAAAGGAATATCAAACGGAATCCAAACAGAACGAAACCTTTGCGAGGATCTTTTTTGGAACAAACGTGATCCAGGAGACTTGGAGTGGACGTCAAGCAAGCATCGAGGTGGCCACGAGGTAGGGCGGCACGCCCCCCACCCTCGTGGGTCCCACGCAGATCCACCGACCTACTTCTTTTACCTATATATACTCTTATACCCTGAAACCTTCGGGGAGAGCCACGAAACACCTTTTCCACCGCCGCACCCTTTTGTACCCATGAGATCCCATCTTGGGGCCTTTTCCGGCGATCTGCTGGAGGGGGATCCGATCACGGAGGGCTTCTACATCAACACCATAGCCTCTCCGATGATGTGTGAGTAGTTTACCATAGAGCTTTGGGTCATAGTTATTATCTAGATGGCTTCTTCTCTCTCTTTGGATCTTAATACAAAGTTCTCCTTGATCTTCTTGGAGATCTATTCGATGTAACTCTTTTTTGGGTTGTGTTTGCCGCGATCCGATGAATTGTGGTTTTAAGAACTTGATTATCTATGAATATTATTTAATTCTTCTCTGAATTCTTATATGCATGATTTGATATCTATGCAAGTCTCTTCGAATTATCGATTTAGTTTGGCCTACTAGATTGATCTTTCTTGCAATGGGAGAAGTGCTTAGCTTTGGGTTCAATCTTGCGGTGCTCGATCCCAGTGACAGAGAGGGAAGCGACACATATTGTATTGTTGCCATCGAGGATAAAAAGATGGGTTTTATATCATATTGCTTGAGTTTATCCCTCTACATCATGTCATCTTGCCTAATGCGTTACTCCATTCTTATGAACTTAATACTCTAGATGCATGCTGGAAAGCGGTCGATGTGTGGAGTAATAGTAGTAGATGCAGAATCGTTTCGGTCTACTTGACATGGACGTGATGCCTATATTCATGATCATTGCCTTAGATATCATCATAACTATGCGCTTTTCTATCAATTGCTCGGCAGTAATTTGTTCACCCACTGTAATACATGCTATCTTGAGAGAAGCCACTAGTGAAACCTATGGCCCCCGGGTCTACTTTACGTCATATAAGTTCCGATCTACAATTCCAGTTTACTATTTATTTTGCAATCTTTATTTTCCAATCTATACCACAAAAATACCAAAAATGTTTATCTTATTATTTTTATCAGATCTCACTTTAATAAGTAACCGTGAAGGTATTGACAACCCCTTTATCGCGTTGGTTGCGAGGTTCTTGTTTGTTTGTGCAGGTACTAGACGACTTGCGTGTAGTCTCCTACTGGATTGATACCTTGGTTCTCAAAAACTAAGGAAAATACTTATGCTACTTTGCTGCATCACCCTTTCCTCTTTAAGGAAAAACCAACGCATGCTCAAGAGGTAGCAGTAACTTCATCATCACCGTCGCCATGCCGTCGTGCTGACGGAACTCTCCCTCGTCCTCAACTGGATCAAGAGATGGAGGGACGTCATCGAGTTGAACGTGTGCTGAACGCGAAGGTGTCGTACATTCGGTGCTTGGATCGGTTGGATCGTGAAGACGTTCGACTACATCAAATGTGTTACTAAACGCTTCCGCTTTCAGTCTACGAGGGTACATAGACACACTCTCCCCCTCGTTGCTATGCATCTCCTAGATAGATCTTTCCTGATTGTAGGAAAATATTTGTGAAATATTGCATTCCCGAACAGTGGCATCTGAGCCAGGTCTATGCGTAGATGTCATATACATGAGTAGAACACAAAGAGTTGTGGGCGATAATAGTCATACTGCTTACTAGCAATGTCTTACTTTGATTCAGCGGTATTGTTGGATGAAGTGGCCCGGACCGTCATTACATGAACGCGTTCATGAAATCATGAGACTGGTTCTGCCGATGTGCTTTGCACACAGGTGGCTAGCGGGTGTTTGTTTCTCCAACTTTAGTTGAATCGAGTTTGACTATGCCCGGTCCTTGTTGAAGGTTCAAACAACACACTTGATGAAAAATTGTTGTGGTTTTGATGCGTAGGTAAGAACGGTTTTTGCTAGAAGCCCGAAGCAGCCACGTAAAACTTGCAACAACAAAGTAGAGGACGTCTAACTTTTTTTGCACGGGCATGTTCTGTGTGATATGGTCAAGACATGATGAGACATAAATTGTTGTATGAGATGATCATGTTTTTTAAAAGTTATCGGCAACTGGTAGGAGCCTTATGGTTGTCGCTTTATTGTATGAAATGCAATCGACATGTAATTGCTTTACTTTATCACTAAGCGGTAGCAATAGTCATACAAGTAATAGTTGGCGAGACGACAACGATGCTACGATGGAGATAAAGGTGTCAAGCCGGTGTCGATGGTGATCATGACGGTGCTTTGGAGATGGATATCAAATGCACAATATGATGATGGCCATGTCATATCACTTATTTTGATTGCATGTGATGTTTATCTTTTATGCATCTTATTTTGCTTAGTACGGCGGTAGCATTATAAGATGACCTCTCACTAAATTTCAAGGGATAAGTGTTCTCCCTGAATATGCACCATTGTACAGTTTGTCGTGCCCAGACACCATGTGATGATCGGGTGTGATAGCTCTATGTTCACATACAACTGGTGCAAGCCAGTTTTGCACACACAGAATACTCAGGTTAAACTTGACGAGCCTAGCATATGCAGATATGGCCTCAGAACACTGAGACTGAAAGGTCGAGCATGAATCATATAGTAGATATGATCAACAAAGTGATGTTCACCATTGAAAACTAATCCATCTCACGTGATGATCGGACATGGTTTAGTTGATATGGATCATGTGATCATTTAGATAACTAGAGAGATGTCTATCTAAGTAGGAGTTCTTAAGTAATATGATTAATTGAACTTTAATTTATAATGAACTTAGTACCTAATAGTATTTTGCATGTCTATGTTGTTGTAGATCAATGGCCCTTGCTACCGTTCCTTTGAATTTTAATGCGTTCCTAGTGAAAGCAAAGTAGAAAGATGATGGTAGCAACTACACAGACTGGGTCCGTAACTTGAGGATTATCCTCATTGCTGCACAGAAGAATTACGTCCTGGAAGCACCGCTTGGTGCAAAACCCGTTGCAGAACCAACTCCAAATGTTATGAACGTCTGGCAGAGCAAAGCTGATGACTACTCGATAGTTCAGTGTGCCATGCTTTATGGCTTAGAACTGGGACTTAAACGATGTTTTGAACGTCATGAAGCATATGAGATGTTCCAAGAGTTGAAGTTAATATTTCAAGCAAATGCCCGGATTGAGAGATATGAAGTCTCCAATAAGTTCTACAACTGCAAGATGGAGGAGAATAGTTCTGTCAGTGAAGATATACTGAGCATGTCTAGGTACCACAACCACTTGACTCAACTGGGAGTTAACCTTCCTGATGATAGTTTCATTGACAGAGTTCTTCAATCACTACCACCAAGCTACAAAAGCTTCGTGATGAACTATATATGCAAGGGATGGATAAGAGAATTCACGTGCTCTTCGCAATTGTCGCGTGATATCCATCAAAGATGAAGATGGCGATGAAGATGATGTGGTGCACGCGCTTTCAGTTTCGCACAAGTGAGCCCCCTACCTGGCGTGCCAAAGAAGTCACGGGATATCCGTGGCCACCTATGGGACTGGGCGGCCCCTTGCTGGTTTGGCAGGGGACGTCGCGTTGCACAAAGAGCAGACCAGCGCGTGGCAGCACGACAAAGAGCACACAAGCAATTTACCTAGGTTCGGGCCGCCGCGGGGCGTAAGACCCTACTCCTGCTTTGGTGAATTGATGGTGCAAATGAACGTGGTGGTGCATGCTACACTTGCCCGGCAAGGCCTGCCTTGGGGCTATGGTGACCACAAGCATATGGTGGCTTGGGGATTTCAAGTTTCCAACCCTCTAAGCCCCTCCTACGATTGCCATGGGCCTCCTTTTATAGATTAAGGGGTCACCACAGTGGCAAAACAGTCATTACCCACTGATATGATAGAAAACAATGCTATCATACCTAACTCTACGGGCTGGTAGGGTGCATTAAATGCACCGCTCAATGTCACATCACTAGCTGCCCAGCAAGGCCTGCCGGGCTTATCTTGCTAGCTCTGCATCTGTTCTCTTGACACATCGCTGGACGGGTGTCACCTGTGGGTTTCTTCTTTAGGAGAGGGCTACCATGTGGCAAATACTACCACTTAATCACTTTGCGGCTTGACACTGCATTGATTGACGATGTGGGTCGTACTTGCCTAGCTGGCGGGGTGGTTCAGGCCCTGCAAGCCCTGGTAGGCACTGCCGGGGTGTCTTGGTTGCTTGCTCCTGGTGGTGGCATGGCCCCTTCCCGGGCTCACCCGCCCGGTGAGGGATGCCCTTCTCTTGCCGATATCTTGTTCCTTTGGCTCGATCTCGATCTCTCTGAGCTGCATATTGGTCCTTCAAGCCTCTTGGTTCTTTAACCTCTAACATAAGTTGGTGCTCCAATCTTTATCTTGTGCCTGTGCACAGTTGGGAAACATACCCGGGGTCTGTTGCACCGACAGAAGCCCCCGAGCCTGCCCCGATCGCACCGCGGAGCGTCGGCGGGGTAGGGCCTAATAAGTGCATAGGCAGGGATGTTGAAGGGGTTGGCCCCTTTGAAGTTTTCAGTTGCTTCTTCTTTACTCTTGATCTTGGGGCCGCAGCAGTGATGGCCCGTGAATGGCTTTAACGCATGGGATAGTGATACATCTCCAACGTATCTATAATTTTTTTATTGTTCCATGCTATTATATTATCTATTTTGGATGTTAATTGGCTTTATTTTACACTTTTATAATATTTTTGGGACTAACCTACTAACCCAAGGCCCAGTGCAAATTGTTGTTTTTTTTGCCTATTTTAGTGTTCCGCAGAAAAGGAATATCAAACGGAATCCAAACGGAATGAAACCTTCGGGAGAGTTATTTTTGGAACAAACGTGATCCAGAGGACTTGGAGTAGACGTCAAGTAACCAAGGAGGTGGCCACGAGGCAGGGAGCGCTCCTACCCCCTGGGTGCGCCGTTCCCCCTCGTGGCTCTGCGGACCTACTTCTTCCTCCTATATATGTTCATATACCCCGAAAACATCCAGGAGCACCACGAAACCCTATTTCCACCGCCATAATCTCCTATACCCAGGAGATCCCATCTTGGGGCCTTTTCCAGAGCTCCACCGGAGGGGGGATCGATCACGGAGGGCCTCTACATCAACTAAATGGCCCCTCCGATGATGTGTGAGTAGTTTACTTCAGACCTTCGGGTCCATAGCTATTAGCTAGATGGCTTCTTCTCTCTCTTTGAATCTCAATACAAAGTTATGAAAAAAATTAAAAAGTATGACTCTATGTGAATGCCTCCTGTGGTGTACCGGGATATGCGATGAATCAAGAGTGACATGTATGAATGAATTATGAAAGTGGCTTTGCCACAAATACGATGGCAACTACATGATCCTGTAACGCAATATGACAATGATGGAGTGTGTCATAATAAACAGAATGGTGGAAAGTTGCATGGCAATATATCTCGGAATGGCTATGGAAATACCATAATAGGTAGGTATGGTGGCTGTTTTGAGAAGATATAAGAAGGCTTATGTGTGATAGAGCATATTGTATCACGGGGTTTGGATGCACCGGCGAAGTTTGCACCAACTCTCAAGGTGAGAAGAGGGCAATGCACGTACCGTAGAGGCTAGCAAATTGCAGAAAGGTAAGAGTGTGTATGATCCGTGGACTCACATTAGTCATAAAGAACTCATATAGTTATTGCAAAAGTTTATCAGACCACGAAGCAAAGTACTACTATGCATGCCCCTAGTGGAATAGATTGGTAGGAAAAGACCATCGCTTGTCCCCGACCACCACTCATAAGGAAAGCACTCAAAGAACACCCCATGCTTCAAATTTGTCACACAACGTTTACCATACATGCATGCTATGTGACTTGCCAAATTTAACACAAGTATTTCTCAATTTCACAATTTCCCAACTAGCATGACTCCAACATTACCACCTTTGTATCTCAAAATATCTATCAAGAATCATAGTATTCAATGCACTCTATATGAAAGTTTTTATCATACCCATCTTGAATGCCTATCATATTAGGACTAGTTTTATAGCCAAAGAAAATTACCATGCTGTTCTAAAAGACTCTCCAAATAATATAAGCGAAGCATGAGATATCAAAAATTTCTACAAAATAAAACCACCATCGTGCTCTAAAAAAATATAAGTGAAGCACTAGAGCAAAATTATCTAGCTCAAAAGATATAAGTGAAGCACATAGATTATTCTAATAAATTCCTACCCATGAGCGTCTCTCCCAAAAGGTTTAAACAGCAAGGATGACTGTGGTAAACTAAAAATAAAAGACTCAAATCATACAAGGTGCTCCAAGCAAAACACATATCATGTGGTGACTAAAAATATAGCCTCAAGTAAAGTTACCGATAAACGAAGACGAAAGAGGGGATGCCTTCCGGGGCATCCCCAAGCTTAGGCTTTTGGTTGTCCTTGGATTTTACCTTGGGGTGCCTTGGGCATCCCCAAGCTTAGGCTCTTTCCACTCCTTGTTCCAAAATCCATCAAATCTTTACCCAAAAACTTGAAAACTTCACAACACCAAACACAACAAAAAATCTCATGAGCTCCGTTAGTATAAGAAAACAAAATCACCAATTTAAGGTACTGTAATGAACTCATTCTTTATTTATATTGGTGTTAAACCTAATGTATTCCAACTTCTCTATGGTTCATACCCCCCGATACTAGCCATAGATTCATCAAAATAAGCAAACAACACACGAAAAACAGAATCTGTCAAAAACAGAATAGTCTGTAGTAATCGGCAGGTTTCAAATACTTCTGTAACTCGAAAAATTCTACCAAATTAGGAAGTCCTAAATAATTTGTGTGTTAATCTACTGCAGTTGGAATAAGTATTTTATCTCTCTCTCGTAAAAAACGAAAATTATTCTTGTGAGCACATACTTTCTGTTTTTTTCAGCAAGATCAAATAACAATCATCCAAGAAGATCTTAAAGGCTTTACTTGGCATAAACACTAACTAAAATATAAAAAACACAATCATAACACAGGATAGATTATTTATTTCTTACTAAACAGGAACAAAAAGCAAGGAACAAAAATAAAATTGGGTTGCCTCCCAACAAGCACTATCATTTAACGCCCCTAGCTAGGCATAAAAGCAAAAATAGATCTAAGTATTGTCATCTTTGGTACGCCATTCTTCAATTGAACACTTATAACCCTTAGGAGTTTCCTTATTTTTATTAATGATCAAACTCTTAGGCAAGAAATGAAGAAATTCATTTGTAGCAAAAGGTTCCTTAATGATAGACAAAAAGTTGGGGTGAACACTTATTGATTTGAGATCCGCATTTTCCTAACTAGAGGATTCACCCTTAATTTTAGGAACATATGTAAACTTGGCAACTTTGGTAGTAGGAGGGGTTGAAGTGTTTCTTACGGCAGAGAAGGCAGACCCTAAGTTGGTAATAATATCCTCAAGTTTATTAATTCTAGTAGAATCTTGATTTATCTTCTCATTAACTATGGATTCTTTGTCTAAAAAAAATTCAGAGTAACTCCTATCTTAGATCCATATTGAGTAATTTGATCGTGGATCTTTTTATCCAAATTCTCGATCAACTCTACCGTGGCAACTTTATTTTCGATAATTTAAAGCCTTTGCATCACGTGTTCCAAAGTTAAAATAGTTCCATTAACCAAAAGAGATGGTGGGCCAAACAAATCTAACATCGCATTATAAGAATCAAAAGTGTGGATACCCAAGAAATTTCCTCCGGTAATGGTATCAAGAATATATCTATTCCAAGGAGTGATGCCTACATAAAAATTGCGAAGAAGAACGGAAGTAGATTGCTTCCTAGTGGATCTATTCTGAGCATTGCAAATTCTATACCAAGCATCTTTTAGATATTGTCCCTCCCTTTGCTTAAAATTAAGAACTTCATGATCGGGAGTACTAACAATGATAGACAGACTAGCCATAACAGCAAAACAAACGATCTAACACAAGGACACACAAGAAGCAAGTGAAAAGAGATGAACGGAAAAAAGGGCGAACGGAAAAGAGGCAAATAAAATGGCAAGGGTGAAGTGGGGGAGAGGAAAACGAGAGGCAAATGGCAAATAATGTAGTGTGAGGGATAAGAGTTTGTGATGGGTACTTGGTATGTCTTGACTTGTGCGTAGATCTCCGTGCAACGGCGCCAGAAATCCTTCTTGCTACCTCTTGAGCATGCGTTGGTTTTCCCTTGAAGGGGAAAGGGTGATGCAGCAAAGTAGCGTAAGTATTTCCCTCATTTTTTGAGAACCAAGGTATCAATCCAATAGGAGACTACACGCAAGTCACCTAGTACCTGCACAAACAAACAAGAACCTCGCAACCAACGCGATAAAGGGGTTGTCAATCCCTTCACAGTTACTTATTAAAGTGAGATCTGATAGAAATAATAAGATAAATATTTTTGGTATTTTTGTGGTATAGATTGGAAAATAAAGATTGCAAAATAAATAGTAAACCAGAATTGTAGATCAGAAACTTATATGATGTAAAGTAGACCTGGGGGCCATAGGTTTCACTGGTGGCTTCTCTCAAGATAGCATGTATTACGGTGGGTGGACAAATTACTGCTGAGCAATGGATAGAAAAGTGCATAGTTATGATGATATCTAAGGCAATGATCATGAATATAGGCATCACGTCCGTGTCAAGTAGACCGAAACGATTCTGCATCTACTACTATTACTCCACACTACATGATGTAGAGGGATAAACTCAAGCAATATGATATAAACCCCATCTTTCTATCCTCGACGGCAACAATACAATATGTGTCATTTCACTTTCTGTCACTGGGATCGAGCACCGCAAGATTGAACCCAAAGCTAAGCACTTCTCCAATTGCAAGAAAGATCAATCTAGTAGGCCAAACTAAATTGATAATTCGAAGAGACTTGCAAAGATATCAAATCATGCATATAAGAATTCAGAGAAGAATCAAATAATATTCATAGATAATCAAGTTCATAAACCCACAATTCATCGGATGTCGGCAAACACACCGAAAAAATAGTTACATCGAATAGATCTCCAAGAAGATCGAAGAGAACTTTGTATTGAGATCCAAAGAGAGAGAAGAAGCCATCTAGCTAATAACTATGGACCCGAAGGTCTGTGGTAAACTACTCACACATCATCGGAGATGCTATGGTGTTGATGTAGAAGCCCTCCGTGATTGAATCCCCCTCCGGCAGATCGCCAGAAAAGGCCCCAAGATGGGATCTCCCGGGTACAAAAGGTTACGGCGGTGGAAAACGTCTTTCGTGGCTGTCGCCGAAGGTTTCAGTGCATAAGAGTATATATAGGCGAAAGAAGTAGGTCGGTGGAGCTGCGAGGGGCCCACGAGGGTGGGGTGCGCGGCTGGCCCCCTGGGCGCGCCGCCCTACCTTGTGGCTGCCTTGCTGCTTCCTTGACGTCCACTCCAAGTCTCCTAGATCACGTTTCATTCCATTTGGATTCCGTTTGATATTCCTTTTCTGCGAAACACTGAAATAGGGAAAAAGACAACAATTTGCACTAGGCTTTCGGTTAATAGGTTAGTCCCAAAAATAATATAAAAAGGTATATTAAAGCCCATTAAACATCCAAAATAGATAATATAATAGCATGGAACAATCAAAAATTCAGATACGTTGGTGACGTTTCAGTTACCGACGCAGGGCTTCGCCTAAGCACTACGACGATATGATCAAGGTGTGTAACTGTGGAGAGGGGCACCACACACGGCTTAAGAGAAGACTTGGTGTACCTTTGGGGTGCCCCCTCCCATGTATATAAAGGGGGAGGAGAGGTGGCGGGCCCAAGGGGGGCGCGCGCCATGGGGAGTCCAACTAGGATTCCCAATCCTAGTTGGAGTCCCCTTCCTTTCCAAGAGAGGGAGAGAGAGGGAAGGAGGAGAGGGGAGAAGGAAAGAGGGGGCGCCACCCCCTCCCTTGTGTCCCTTCTCTCCTTTCCACTAAGGCCCATGAAGGCCCATGAACTTCCCGGGGGGGGGGGGGTCCGGTAACCCCCGGTACTCCGAAACTTATCCGAAACGACCCGAACCATTCCGGTGTCCGAATGTAACCTTCCAATATATGAATCTTTATGTCTCGACCATTTCGAGACTCCTTCTCATGTCCGTCATCTCATCTGGGACTCCGAAAAAAGTCGGTCATCAAATCACATAACTCATAATACAAATCGTCATCGAACGTTAAGCGTGCGAACCGTACGGTTTCGAGAACTATGTAGACATGACCGAGACACATCTCCAGTCAATAACCAATAGTGAAACCTGGATGATCATATTGGCTCCTACATATTCTATGAAGATCTTTATCGGTTGAACCGCATAACAACATACGTTGTTCCCTATGTCATCGGTATGTTACTTGCCCGAGATTCGATCGTCGGTATCATCATACCTAGTTCAATCTCGTTACCAGCAAGTTTCTTTACTCGTTCCGTAATGCATCATCCCGTGTCTAACTCATTAGACACATTGCTTGCAAGGCTCATAGTGATGTGCATTACCGAGAGGGCCTAGAGATACCTCTCCGATACACGGAGGGATAAATCGTAATCTCTATATATGCCAACTCAACAAACACCATCGGAGACACCTGTAGAGCATCTTTATAATCACCCAGTTACATTGTGACGTTTGATAGCACACAAGGTGTTCCTCCGGTATTCGGGAGTTGCATAATCTCATAGTCAGAGGAACATGAATAAGTCATGAAGAAAGCAATAGCAATAAAACTAAACGATCATTATGCTAAGCTAAGGGATGGGTCTTGTCCACCACATCATTCTCTAATGACAACACATGTCTATGGCTAGGAAATATAACCATCTTTGATTAACGAGCTAGTCAAGTAGAGGCATACTGGGGACACTCTGTTTGTCTATGTATTCAAACATGTACTAAGTTTCCGGTTAATACAATTCTAGCATGAATAATAAACATTTATCATGATATAAAGAAATATAAATAACAACTTTATTATTGCCTCTAGGGCATATTTCCTTCAAGTAGTTGGAAAACACCTTCTCATCTCTTCCCCCCGACAGCCTGAACAACGGTGGTGTAGATGCTCAGGAACTCTGCCGGGTTGAGCCTCCCATCGTACTTCTCAGGTATCTCTGGCTTGAACGTGCGAACGGATGACCAGCGGACTTCTCGCGGCTCACGAGTAAAGGTAGGGTAGCCAACCTCGAAAGGTAGGAACCCGCCAACGCCGAGCATTGGCTCGTCGACGTAGGGGCCGCCGCACCCATTGGTCTAGTAGAGGTCGTCGCGGTGTTGCTCGACAACGACGCGCGTGTCTTCTCTCCGCCTATCCTCTGGGACTCGTCGTTGGCGTAGACATGCTCGAGGGTCAGAAGAGGCCATCAAGACATCATCGGGGTCTTGATTCTGTTGCGCTCACTCTGGCTGCCATGGTGGGGACTACACCGTGGGGATGGCCCCTTCCATACGGTCAATAGCATGAGCCGTTGCTGTCGCTTGGGGAGGTCCCGGTGAGCCAGCTCGAGGGCCAGCGGCTCCATCAGGCGCAGCGGCTTGGTCGACCGGTCTCGGGGGAGGTCCACGCGCTGCGGACGCACCCGTGGTGGGAGCAGCCGGAGGGCGGCGATTCGCCTCGGTGCACACATCATTGCTACGGCTGTACCCGTCGGTGGGAGAGAGGGGCGTAGATGGAGCAGCCCCATCGCCTGTACCATGAGGAGCATGTCCGTCGGGGTGTTGCTGATGCTGCTCTCCTTCGATGTCTCCTGCTCCTGCGTCAGTCGTAGGGGAAGTGGTGAGGGCGCCGCCTACTCCGACCACATCCCCAGCAGCGTCCGCATCCTCGCGTGTCTCCCCACCCCCCGCAGTGTTAGAGGCCGCGGGAGGCAGAGCATTCGAGGTGGATGGGTGAGCCGAAGGACCAGGTTTCTTCTTGGGCACCATGGTCGATGGCGCCGTCAAAGATGAAGATGTTGTGTTGCAGACGCCTTCATCTTCGCGCAAGCGGCCCCCTACTTGGCGCGCCAAAGATGTCGTGGGAAACCGCGGCCACCTATAGGACCAGAAGGCCCCTTGCTGGTTCGACAGGGGGACGACGCTTTGCACAAAGAGCAGACTAGCATGGGGCAGCATGACAGAGATCACGCAAGCAATTTTACCCAGCTTCAGGCTGCCGTGAGGTGTAAAACCCTACTTCTGCTTTGGTGGATTCATGGTGGAAGAGTGGTGGTGGAGCATAGTACACTTTCCCGGCAGTGGTTGCCTCAGGGCGGCAGTGGCTACGCACGTATCGAGGTGTGAGTTATCCAATCTTTTAACCCCTTCTATGGTTGCCACGAGCCTCCTTTTATAGATGAAGGGGCTACCACAATGGCAAAGTAGTCATTATGCACTACTAAGATAGGAAACAATGCTATCATACCTAACTCTGCGGGCTGACAGGGCGCATTAAATGCACCACTCAACATCACATTATTGGTTGCCCGACAAGGCTTGTCGGGCCATCTTGCCAGCTCCATGCCTACTCGTTTGACACGTAGCAGGACGGGTGTCATCTATGGGTTTTTCTTGTAGGGAGAGGCTGCCATGTGGCGAATGGCTGCCACTTAGTCACTTTGCGGCTTGACACCGCACAGATTGACAACGTGGGTCGTGGCGGAGTAGTTGGTGAGGTGGTTTTGCCTTCGTGTGTCCCGGTAGTCCCTCCCAGAACATCTTGGACGTCTTCTTCGGGGTGGCCTCGCCCTTTGCCGAGCTCAACTACCCGGCAAAGGAGGCTCTTCTCCTGATGGTGTCTTGCTTCTCTGGCTTGATCTTGGTCCCTCTGATCTGCATGTCGGTCCTTCGAATCTCTTAGCCCCTTGTACTTTTACTTGGGTTGGTGCTTCAATCTTGTCCCCGTGCCTGTGCACAGTCTGGGCAACAGACCCATGGTTTATTGTACCAACAAAAGGCCTAGTTTGAATAAATGGAGAAGTGCTTACATCCATGATATCAGTCTCATGTAACATAGGGTCAAGCATATATTTAGAGAGGAGTTGTTGAGATGGATTTCCTTTCTACCTCCTTGAGGTCTTGTATACTGGTTAGCTAGTTTCTTCCTTTTTCTTTCTGTTCTCTTTTTTGATTTACTGATTACCACTAGTAATCCATGTACATTGTAACTTTT
>NC_041384.1:290820317-290827668 GCF_002162155.2 Triticum dicoccoides
CCGAACGGGGCGCGCCCGTTACCCGTCGCCCGCGCCCTGAATGGCCTCTGTGCCTCAGACAAACGGGGCCCACCCCCCTGTGGACGAAAATGAAATAAGAAATAATAATAAAATGGTTTCAAAAATAATAATAATAATAATAATAATAATAATAATAAATAAATAAATATATAAGTAAAACAAATAATAAAAATGAATTTAATTAATTAATTAATTATTAACTAAATTAATTAAGTTAATTAATCCTGTTTAAATTAATCTAATTAGATAATGAAATTAACGAAACAGTAGTTAATTAGGTAACAGCCCCTGACAGGTGGGACCCACCTGTCAGGTTGACCAAGTCAACTGCTGACGCCATGCTGACGTCATGCTGACGTCAGCAAGCACTATTCCGGATAATGTTAATTTAAATAATTAATTAAAATCAGAAAATGATTTAAATCTTTAGAAAATCATATCTTTTAATCCGTAACTCGGATGAAAATACTTTCTACATGAAAGTTGCTCAGAACGACGAGGCGAATCCGGATACGCAGTCCGTTCGTCCGCCACACCCCCCTAACCTATTGAACTCGCAACTTTCCCCCTCCGGCTCCTCTGCCTGAAAACGCGAAACACCGGGAATACTTTCCCGGATGTTTCCCCCCTTAACCGGTACCACCTCATACCACGTTAGGGCACGCCTAGCATCGCTTCTTGACATGTCATGCATCGATATGCATCTGTTTACTTGGTATTCATTGTTTCTTCCCCCTCTTCTCTCCGGTAGACTACGAGACCGACGCTGCTGCTGACCAGTTCGACTACGGAGTTGACGACCCCTCTCTCTTGCCAGAGCAACCAGGCAAGCCCCCCCCTTGATCACCAGATATCGCCTATTCTCTTCTATACTGCTTGCATTAGAGTAGTGTAGCCTGTTACTGCTTTCGTTAATCCTATTCTGATGCATAGCCTGACATTGTCGCTACATCTGTTGATACCTTACCTGCAATCCTAAATGCTTAGTATAGGATGCTAGTTTATCATCATTGGCCCTACATCCTTGTCAGTCTGCCTTGCTATACTATCGGGCCGTGATCACTTGGGAGGTGATCACGGGTATATACTATACATACATACATACTATACAGATGGTGACTAAAGTCGGGTCAGCTCATTGAGTACCCGCAAGTGATTCTGACGAGGGGGCTGAAAGGACAGGTGGCTCCATCCCGGTAGAGGTGGGCCTGGGTTCCCGACGACCCTCGACTGTTACTTTGTGGCGGAGCGACAGGGCAGGTTGAGACCACCTAGGAGACAGGTGGGCCTGGCCCTGTTCGGCGTTCGCGGATACTTAACACGCTTAACGAGATCTTGGTATTTGATCTGAGTCTGGCTACGAGCCTATACGCACTAACCATCTACGTGGGAGTAGTTATGGGTATCCCGACGTCGTGGTATCAGCCGAAGGACTTCAGACGTCAGCGACGGAGCGGCGCGCGCCGAATTGGACTGGAACGCCACTAGGCTAGGTCTGCTTTCGGCCGCGTAGGCAACGTGCAGGTGTGCTATGGGTGATGGGCCCAGACCCCTGTGCGCTTAGGTTTAGACCGGCGTGCTGGCCTCTCTGTTTTGCCTAGGTGGGGCTGCGACGTGTTGATCTTCCGAGGCCGGGCATGACCCAGGAAAGTGTGTCCGGCCAAATGGGATCGAGCGTGTTGGGCTATGTGGTGCACCCCTGCAGGGAAGTTAATCTATTCGAATAGCCGTGATCTTCGGTAACAGGACGACTTGGAGTTGTACCTTGACCTTATGACAACTAGAACCGGATACTTAATAAAACACACCCTTCCAAGTTCCACAGACAACCCGGTGATTGCTTTTCTACAGGGCGACGAGAGGAGGATCGCCGGGTAGGGTTATGCTATGCGATGCTACTTGGAGATGCTGCTTGGAGATGCTACTTGAAGATGCTACTTGGAAGACCTCAATCTACTCCCTCCTACATGCTGCAAGACGGAGGCTGCCAGAAGCGCAGTCTTCGATAGGATTAGCTATCCCCCTCTTATTCTGGCATTCTGCAGTTCAGTCCACTGATATGGCCTCCTTACACATATACCCATGCATATGTAGTGTAGTTCCTTGCTTGCGAGTACTTTGGATGAGTACTCACGGTTGCTTTCTCCCCCCTTTTCCCCCTTTCCTTTCTTTCTGGTTGTCGCAACCAGATGCTGGAGTCCAGGAGCCAGACGCCACCGTCGACGACGACCCCTACTACACCGGAGGTGCCTACTACTACGTGCTGCCCGCTGACGACGACCTGGAGTAGTTAGGAGGATCCCAGGCAGGAGGCCTGCGCCTCTTTCGATCTGTATCCCAGTTTGTGCTAGCCTTCTTAAGGCACACTTGTTTAACTTATGTCTGTACTCAGATATTGTTGCTTCCGCTGACTCGTCTATGATCGAGCACTTGTATTCGAGCCCTCGAGGCCCCTGGCTTGTATTATGATGCTTGTATGACTTATTTTATTTGTAGAGTTGTGTTGTGATATCTTCCCGTGAGTCCCTGATCTTGATCGTACACGTTTGCGTGCATGATTAGTGTACGGTCAAATCGGGGGCGTCACAAGTTGGTATCAGAGCCAACTGCCTGTAGGAATCCCCTTTCCAACTCCTCGGCCGAAGTTGAGTCTAACCATTGCAAAACTTTTACTAACTTGGCTGTGTGCCTTACGGGCCCACGTCGCCATTGGGTGGTATTAGGATCTTTTATTCCTCGACCTATACTCTGGGACTCTTATTTCTCTTCTATTCGGGTTAAATGATTTTGCTAAAAACAAAACTAACTTTAGGCTCTCGCAAGTACTTTCTCCCGGAGAGCCACTTGTTACCGATGACCGCCTGCTGCACCAGAAGATTCCGAAGATACTCTACGATGTGCTCTCGAGACTATGTGCCATCGCTTTTGCAATTCACTTCCATCCATAAATCCCTCTGGATAACTACTTACACCTATCGTTCATATTGCCATCCCCAGTTGCTCTTGTTATTACAAGATGTCCTGAAATACTCTTCGATATTCCGAGAATTCTTTACGCTTACTGCCCTGCAGTTCCTTGCTGCATGAATACCCCTACGGATAATTACTCGCGCTTGCCGAGTATCCGCTCACCCCCAGTTGTTCATGTGTTTCACAAAAGTCTTCAAAATACTATTCGATCTTCCGAAAATCCTCTGGAGCCTTTGGCTCTTGAAATTCTTGCTTGCTTGCATTATGGTTAATCCCATAAGTCTCGTAGTCTTCTTGACATTCCTTGTCATTATCATTTTCAGTCTGTTGACTCAATATGATTGCGAATACACACAATCATCATTGATCCTTATAAATTACCTTTCCGGCTGAGCTGCAATTCTTTTAACTGGAATTGGTTCTCGACCAATCCAATTGTCGTTGATTGTACCCTAAGGCTATTCAACTTATCCATTCCTAATCAGAGCATTGCTTCTGATCCCTTGACATGGAATTCATAATTCCTTTGCAATTAAGCTTTGAATTAGACAGTTGTTTCTATCTTCTGATCTCCTTGCATTCTTCTTCTTCTGGTTGAGTACCGATACTCACATCAGCCCCGTTGTGGATCGCCATATCCACTGTTGGATTATTATCCGATAGTGTCCTTCATAATTAATCACCTTGTGAGTTCTTTCTCTGATATATAATGCCTTTGGTAAATTGTATCCTCTCCTTTTTTTTACCTTGCTCTGCTTTCGAGCTTGTGTTATTTACCTTGGAAGTTTGTAGCATATGTTCCTTAAATGCCCCAATGGGTTGAACCGATGCCTTCCTTAATCGGTGTGAACTCGAAAGTTTTCACGGGTCATACTGCTCTGGTAATTCACCAGGTAGGTTTTGACACTGGAATCATTTTATCTAGAGCAGGAATGAAAGGTTATACATTGAAGAAGTGGGAGTCGACCTTGAACTCTGTGTTCATGCCCATGGACACGATGTAGATCTTATCATTAAAGCTTCTCTTAAATTAATTATTCCCTTGGTATAAGTTTATATCTGGGATCCGGCCTTTTGCAATCGTGGTTCTGACCATGTTCTCCTGTAAATACCTTTTCTCGGACAAGTTTAAGCACTTGTCTTCTACAAAGCAATACCCTATTCCAACCTCTACTTTGATCTATCGTCGAGTATTACCCCCCTGGAATCTCGAGATTATCATGGAACTGCATAACTTCTTATGAGATCTTCATCAAGTGCTACCTTCCCACTGATTCCAATTTTTCCACGGGCTCTGAGTTATTAGACACTCAAAGACACCGATAACTGAACCGAGTCCACACTACGGTTCAACAACTCTCCAGTAAGCTTCTATAAGTACGAGTTTGTACCCGATCACGCCATTCCTAGCCTGTTTGGCTATATCATTATCTTGATGATTTCAAACTGTGCTACCTGGTCCTTATTCTCGGAGCACCAATTTTCGACGATGAACTAACCTTACGTCGATTTTCCTCGTCATACCCTTTCACCTTAAAAAACAAGATTGAGTTCGAGTTTGTGTCGTAACTGTGGTTCCAATAACCTCTTGCTTCATCATTCCTTTGACTTGATGTCGTCGCTGATTGACTACATCTGCATGAAATCTCTCGACAATTGTGTCGTGATCACCATCAACCTTATGAGCTCTTCCAGGAATTCAATTGAATTCATGATGGGTAATACCATCCTTGCCCCTCGATGATTCCAGTTCTCATCGACCACTTTATTGCCTTCCGTTCAACACAACTTGTTCGCGTTTTGTGTAAACCTTGAGATCACTACTACCCAGCAGTTGATCTTCCTTACCTCGGAAGTATTACCATCACTTTTTGTCAAGAATGTGGTGAGAATTTCACCACCTCTTAATAATTCTTGATATCTTAATACTTCTTGACATCTTCGTTCATTCCTTGGTCCCCGTATTGTTTTCAACCGGAATACCGACAATGGAGCTATGACGTGTGAATTCAAAACTTCTAGCAACCCTATTGCTTTGAAGTGAATGGGCGATAGTTCATTCTAAGTCCTTCGCTAATTGAATCACCATTCTGACATTGGTCGTGCAACCCAACCCATATTTCGGGCGCACCTTTCCACCAATGTTTAATTGTGTATGTTTTCCTCGAGCATACTTCCTTATATCATTTGATCTGACAAATGTTATCTCCTTGATTCACTTAATTGTGGAAATCCATCTTTTGGAAATCTCGATGAATTGCCGTTGAGTTCACCAGACACCTCCTTGTCCTCTCCCTGGTTTAATGATGGACTCTTGTTAACGGAAATCACTTCATAGTTCAATTCCCCGAAAATCTTACAGTGTCATCCCGTCAATTTGTGTTGCACCTTTTTTCCCAGGTATCCTGAGTCTGAGGTATCCTGACACCAATCGGATCGGAATCTCGGTCAGATATGATGGTTGGTACATTTTCCAAGAGTTATGATGTTGATCCTTTGATGACCCGGTAACATGATGTCATGCCTAGCACCCCCCCCCCCCCTCGGCTGGAGGACCAATCACTATATATTCCTTTTCAGCAAGGTTATCCGTTCATCCATGGGGAAATTGTAAGACTTATTCTACAAGTTATTCCTGATGGATCCTTCGTGTTTCCAAAGTTTGATCTTCACCTGAAGACCATGTCAATTCTATCTCGAAGCATGTCTATGGTACTCCGATGTTTCAACAAGAACATTTGAAGCCCAATGCTAAACATTTCTTGCTCAATTATCCAAACACCGCTGTATGGGTAATGTCATGAAAATTTCTCTCCCCTCACCTAGAGGCTTTTCTACTTAATATCATGTCATGGTTATCATGTTCTGCTTGTCCTTGGGAAGGATTTACCCCTGAAAGATGTGTTTAAACACATTTTCCTTTCCATTGTTCTGTTTAAACATAATAATCACTTTTCCTTTCCATTGGTTTGTTTAAACCTTATTGTGATCTATATAATCTAAGCAGTAAAGATTCACTGCTTATGTAAACACCTCGATGTATAATTGGTCAGTAAGACCCTGTTACGATTGTTGATGATATTGCGGTAACCACCGATGGACGAGAACTTTGCCTATTGGCCCGCCTCGTTCAACGAGCAGGAAAATAGTTCTCTTCGTCCCTCGCCCTTGGTATCGACGTTGTCGCCGACATAATCGACAGGCTACCCCCCCTGACATGCCTTGCTTGCATGATCACGCAAGACGTCTCCGCCCTTCCTACTTCTAACCCACATGGTGGGCCCATAACCCCCAGGTCCACTGGATCGAAACCTGACTCTCCTGTACACCCTCATGTTTCCAAAGTTATTCCTCGCGCTTGGCTTCGTATTTAATTCACGGGCCACCTTCCTAATGCTCTATTCTGGTATCAGACGCAATACTTACTCTCGCTGCTCTGAAACCCTTTCTCACTCTGGTTCAGACTTCGAGCAACTATCTATCCACTTGGAACCTCTTATTGTACCTTCGTACCTTACTCTTGATGTATTCGATATGTTCGACTCAAGAGATAATCTTATACTAATTCATGGGTTAGCCCCAGATTGTTTCCCTTAAAAGCTTTATGTCGTAGTGAGCTGGCCCTTATCTTTCGTAAGTACGATGGAGTTCCCGAAGAAATGATGACCAGTTTATCATGATGCATCGGAATAAAGGATTGAAGACATCTACGAAAGGGATTAAGTTCTTCGAGAAGATCCGTTAGATTATCGTAACCAGACCTTTCCCCATTGCGCCCCTCTTAAATCTCGGGACGAGATTTCTTGTAGTGGAGGAGAATTGTGACGCCCGGATAATTAGGCTATAGTAACCCCACATTAATGATGCCATGTCACCTCGGATTACTGTTGATAATCTCACGTTAGTTCGAAACGATTCATATTCAAAATTTGAATTTAAGTTAAACAATTAAAGTTTTCAAAACTCAAAACTAAATTGTTCCTAAGGTGTCTAATAATCCTTAGTAAATATTGGTGGTTAAATTATCTTTTAATAAGATATTTAAATGCACTAAAGTAATAGAAATGACACCCCAAAAACAATTAATTAGATGCCTTTTATAAAGTTATAATAATAAAACTAAATTAGTAGTGTGCCAAAATAATTGTGGCAGTGGACTAATTAGTAACACTAATTTAGGTGCTGACTGGGTATTTTATAAAACTAAAATAAAAGAAACTTTAAATGAAAACATTAAAGAAAATAAGTAAAAAAAAAGAAATAAAAAAAAAAAGAAAAGCAAACCCCCCCATCACTGGGCTTCGGCCCAGCAGGCCACCAGCCCAACTGGGCAAAGGCCAACCGACCGGCCCACCCTACC
>NC_041384.1:290827972-290828507 GCF_002162155.2 Triticum dicoccoides
CGTCGCCCTCCGCCTCGACCCTCCCCCCCACTCGCTTCCTCCCTCTCCCCCCGATCCAATCGGGATCGGGCCCGACGCCGACGCCACCCCTCCCGCACTCCCCTGCGCCCCACGCCGCCTGGACCGCGTCGGCCACCTCAACCGCACGCCGTGCGCCTCGTACCCGCCGTCCCCAGCGCCCGTGGACGGCCCGCCGTCGCCGCTCGACGCCGTCCCGCCGCCTCCTCACCGGACTGCCGCCTCACCGTCCTCCTCCTCGTCCCCTCCTCGCCATACCACCTCGCGGACGCTGCCTGGAGCCCGCACCGCCGCCGTGGGACCTCGCCCGGAGCTACATCGCCGTCGCCTCGTCGTCCTCGCCGGATCTCCCTCGTCGGACTTCCCCGAACTCCGTCGAGCCCACTGCCCCGTTCCCTACTCCCCCTTGTGAGCCCCGACCTCTCCTCTCTCCCCCTCGCTCGCTCACCGCGCCGTCTGCGCTCCGGCACGCCGGCGCCTCGCCGGCGCCCGCACGCGCTCACCGTGCCCCGCGCGC
>NC_041384.1:290830042-290870374 GCF_002162155.2 Triticum dicoccoides
CCCCCCCCTTGATCACCAGATATCGCCTATTCTCTTCTATACTGCTTGCATTAGAGTAGTGTAGCCTGTTACTGCTTTCGTTAATCCTATTCTGATGCATAGCCTGACATTGTCGCTACATCTGTTGATACCTTACCTGCAATCCTAAATGCTTAGTATAGGATGCTAGTTTATCATCATTGGCCCTACATCCTTGTCAGTCTGCCTTGCTATACTATCGGGCCGTGATCACTTGGGAGGTGATCACGGGTATATACTATACATACATACATACTATACAGATGGTGACTAAAGTCGGGTCAGCTCATTGAGTACCCGCAAGTGATTCTGACGAGGGGGCTGAAAGGACAGGTGGCTCCATCCCGGTAGAGGTGGGCCTGGGTTCCCGACGACCCTCGACTGTTACTTTGTGGCGGAGCGACAGGGCAGGTTGAGACCACCTAGGAGACAGGTGGGCCTGGCCCTGTTCGGCGTTCGCGGATACTTAACACGCTTAACGAGATCTTGGTATTTGATCTGAGTCTGGCTACGAGCCTATACGCACTAACCATCTACGTGGGAGTAGTTATGGGTATCCCGACGTCGTGGTATCAGCCGAAGCACTTCAGACGTCAGCGACGGAGCGGCGCGCGCCGAATTGGACTGGAACGCCACTAGGCTAGGTCTGCTTTCGGCCGCGTACGCAACGTGCAGGTGTGCTATGGGCGATGGGCCCAGACCCCTGTGCGCTTAGGTTTAGACCGGCGTGCTGGCCTCTCTGTTTTGCCTAGGTGGGGCTGCGACGTGTTGATCTTCCGAGGCCGGGCATGACCTAGGAAAGTGTGTCCGGCCAAATGGGATCGAGCGTGTTGGGCTATGTGGTGCACCCCTGCAGGGAAGTTAATCTATTCGAATAGCCGTGATCTTCGGTAACAGGACGACTTGGAGTTGTACCTTGACCTTATGACAACTAGAACCGGATACTTAATAAAACACACCCTTCCAAGTTCCACAGACAACCCGGTGATTGCTTTTCTACAGGGTGACGAGAGGAGGATCGCCGGGTAGGGTTATGCTATGCGATGCTACTTGGAGATGCTGCTTGGAGATGCTACTTGAAGATGCTACTTGGAAGACCTCAATCTACTCCCTCCTACATGCTGCAAGACGGAGGCTGCCAGAAGCGCAGTCTTCGATAGGATTAGCTATCCCCCTCTTATTCTGGCATTCTGCAGTTCAGTCCACTGATATGGCCTCCTTACACATATACCCATGCATATGTAGTGTAGTTCCTTGCTTGCGAGTACTTTGGATGAGTACTCACGGTTGCTTTCTCCCCCTTTTTCCCCCTTTCCTTTCTTTCTGGTTGTCGCAACCAGATGCTGGAGTCCAGGAGCCAGACGCCACCGTCGACGACGACCCCTACTACACCGGAGGTGCCTACTACTACGTGCTGCCCGCTGACGACGACCTGGAGTAGTTAGGAGGATCCCAGGCAGGAGGCCTGCGCCTCTTTCGATCTGTATCCCAGTTTGTGCTAGCCTTCTTAAGGCACACTTGTTTAACTTATGTCTGTACTCAGATATTGTTGCTTCCGCTGACTCGTCTATGATCGAGCACTTGTATTCGAGCCCTCGAGGCCCCTGGCTTGTATTATGATGCTTGTATGACTTATTTTATTTGTAGAGTTGTGTTGTGATATCTTCCCGTGAGTCCCTGATCTTGATCGTACACGTTTGCGTGCATGATTAGTGTACGGTCAAATCGGGGGCGTCACAAGTTAGTAGCTAGAGAGTTTCTTCTCTCTCTTTGATCTTTAGTACAATGTTCTCCCCGATGTTCTTGGAGATCTATTTAATGTAGTAACTTTTTCCAGTGTGTTTGTTAGGATCCGATGAATTATGAGTTTATGATCAGTTCTATCAATGAATATTATTTGAGTTTTCTCTGAACTCTTTTATGCATGATTGTTATATCCTCATATTTCTTCTTCGATTTATTGGTTTAGTTTGGCCAACTAGATTGATTTTTCTTCCCATGGGAAGAGGTGCTTTGTGATGTGTTCGATCTTACGGTGCTTAATCTTAGTGACAGAAAAAGACATGGCACACATGTATCCTTGCTATTAACGGTATCAAGATGCCGTTTATTCATACGTGAGTTTATCTTGTCTACATGTCATCTTGCTTAAAGCATTACTCCGTTCTTTCATGAACTTAATACACTAGATGCATGTTGGATAGCGGTCGGTCGATGTGTGGAGTAATAGTAGTAGATGTAGGTAGGAGTTGGTCTACTAATCTTGGATGTGATGCCTATATACATCATCATTGCCTTGAATATTGTCATAATTATTTACTTTTGTATCAATTGACCAACAGTAATTTGTTTATCCGCCATATGTTATCTTCTCGAGAAAAGCCTCTAGTGAAAACTACAGCCCTCACATCTATTTTCTATCATATATTAAACCCAAAAATACCTTTCTGCAATTATTTTATTTTACATTTTTGTTAGATCTATTTATCAAAACCTATACAATTTAATCTTTTTCAATACCGTTGAGGGATTGATAACCCCTCCATGTGTTGGGTTGCAAGTATTCGTTGTTTGTGTGCAGGTGTTGTTTACATAGTGTTGCTTGGTTTTCCTACTGGATTGATAACCTTAATTTCATAATTGATGGAAATACTTATCTCCACTATACTGCAGCATCATATCCTCTTCTAGGAAATCTCAAGGTAGTTCACAAGTAGGAGGAAGAATTTCTGGCGCCGTTGCTAGGGATACATCATCAACATCTATCAAGTACCTATGCATATACTTTCATCTCATTGTATTTACTTTATTTTCCATTTTCCTCTCATTTGCATCTCCCCCACTTCTAAAAAGTTTTTAAAAAATACAAAAATATTTTCCATTTCCCTTTTTCTTGTTTGACCTTTTGTTGGTTTTGATATTGTTTGCGTAGTCACGATGTTTCAAGAAAAATACCAAATTGTGTGATTTTTATAATACTAATAATTATGATTTTATTCGTACTCCAATTGCTCCTCCCGCCGCTAGTGCGAAGTCTTATGATATTAATGCCACTTTGTTGAATCTTCTTATGAAAGCGCAATTTTTCGACAATCCTAATGAGGATGCCGCGTCCCATCTAAACATTTTCGTAGAATTGTGTGATATGCAAAAAAAAATGTGGACAACGAAATTGTGAAATTAAAATTGTTTCATTTCTCTTTGCAGAATCGTGTAAAAAATTGGTTTCATCTTTGCTATGAAATAGTATTAATTCTTGGGACAAGTGCAAAGATGCTTTTATCACTAAGTATTTTCGTCGCTAAAATTATTTCTGGTAAGAATCAAATTATGAATTTTAAGCAACTTGAGCATGAACATATTGCCCAATCTTTTGAAAGTATGAAATTGATGATAAGAAATTGCCCTACTCATGGTTTAAAATTGTGGATGATCATACCAATTTTATATGAGGGATTGAATTTTTTTCCATAAATATTTTAGATTCTGCCGAGGGTGGTACTTTTATGGAGATTACTTTGGGTGAAGCTACTAAATTGATTGATAATATTATGGAGAATTATTCAGAATGGCATATTGAAAGAGCTCCGACTAGTAAAAAAGTGAATTATATTAAAGAAATTAGTACTTTAAGTTATAAAGTTGATGCTCTTATGAAATTGGTTGCTTGTAAAAATGCTCCTATTGATCCTAATGATGTGACTTTGTATGCTTCGATTGAGAAAAATAATGATCCTATAGATGTGAATTTTGTCTTGTGAAACAATTTTAATAACAATGCTTATAGAGGTAATTTTAATCGTAGGTCATTTCCTGGAAATTGCTCTAATAATTATGGAAATTCCTATCGTAATTCTTATAATAATAATAATAATAATAATAATAATAATAATAATATGATGCGCTCTGGTCTTAAAAGTAATATTAAAGAATTTATCAATGCTGAAAAAGTTTTCAGCACTATGATAGAAGAACATTTGAGTAAACTTGATGATATTTCTAGGAGCATCGATAGCATTATTCATCATGTTGAAAATCTTAATACTAAAATTTTGCCACCTAAGGTCGATATAAATGAATCTATTAGAGCTTTATATGTCTCTATGGATGAAAGTAAGAAAATAACTGCTATGCTTAGAGCTAAAAGAGAATTTTTAGAAAAAGTGATTCCTCCCAGTTTCTTTCGTAGTAATGATGGGGAGATTGAAATCATTGGAGTTTCTTATATTGATTCCTTGTTTATTAATGTTAAAAATGATGATAAGAGGACTGAAGAAGAGTCAACTTTAGTGAGAAGGCGTCCTCATGATTCGGAGGCTGAAAATTGATGATTTTTTTTACTAAAAGTGGGTTTGGAGAGGTAAAAACATTAACTAGTGATGTGCACACTATTTTGGATTAGAAAGATTTTAATTATTATTGTTGCTCCTTGATTGAGTGGATTTCTTTGTTGCAATCCATACGAAATTCACCCAATGCCTACAAACAAAACAAAGCTTTTACTAAACATGTTGTAGAAGAGATGATGAAAGCTTTAGAAGAAAAGTCAAATTAGATATCTCAATTGATAGAAAATTATATGATGAATGGGAACCCACCATTAAAGTCAAGATTAAAAATTATGAATGCAATGCTTTATGTGATTTGGGTGCTAGTGTTTCCACAATTCTAAAATCTCTATGTGATATGCTATGTTTTAATAATATGGAGGAATGTTCTCTTAATTTGCAATTGGTTGATTCTACTATTAAAAAGCCTTTGGGTAGAACTAATGCTGTTCTTATTCTGGCAAATAGGAACTATGTGCCCATTGATTTTATTGCACTTGACAGTGATTGCAATCCGTCTTGCCCCATCATACTTGGTAGACCATTTTTACGAACTATAAGTACTGTTATTGACATGAAAGAAGGGGATATTAAAATTCCGTTTAAATAAGGGTATGAAACACTTCCCTAGAACTAGAATTAAGCCACCATATGAGTCAATCATGAGGGCCACCTATGGAACAAAAACCAAAGATGACAACACTTGAAACTATGCATTAATCCTAGCTAGGGGCGTAAAACAATAGCGCTAGTTGGGAGGCAACCCAATAGTTATCTTTTATTTTATTTTGTTTTCCTTTCTATTTTTCAATAAATATACAAATATTCTACTGTTATGATTGTGTTTTAGTGTCTTAATTAGCATTTGAACCAAGTAAAGCCTTTGGGATGATTTGGGTGATAGTTGCTTTGATTCTATGCATTAACAGAAACTTTTGCGCTCGGTAGCATAATTGATCTAATCAGCTGGAACTCGATAAATTTCTGAATTTTTTACACATGCCTGATATACAAATTTCCCAAGTTGTTAGAATATTTGGAGTTACAGAAGTATGGTTAAAGTACAGATTACTACAAACTCTTTTGTTTTTTACCGATAATGTTTTTGTTGCATTGTGTGCTTATTTTGATGAATCTATGGATTTTATCGGGGGGTATAAGCCATGTTAAAGTTAAAATACAGTAGTTATAACCCAATAACAAAATATTAATGGATTTGCAACAGTACTTAGAGTGGTGATTTGCTTTATTATACTAACGGATCTCACGAAGGTTTTGTTAAGTTTTGTGTGATTGAAGTTTTCTAGTTTTGGGTGGGATCACGATGGATGAAGGAATAAGGAGTGGCAAGAGCCTAAGCTTGGGGATGCCCTTGGCACCCAAGGTAATATTCAAGGACTACCAAGCAACTAAGCTTGGGGATGCCCTAGAAGGCATCCCCTCTTACTTCTAATGACCATCGGTAATTTTACTTGGAGCTATTCTTCTATTCGTCACATATCATGAGTTTTGCTTGGAGCATATTGTAACATATGAGTCTTTGCTAGTTTTTCTTTTTAGTTTGTCACAATCATCCTTCGTGAACACACTTGTTTGAGAGAGTCACACACATATCATGATTTGCTAGAATACTCTATGTGCTTCACTTTAATCTTTTGAGCTAGGCAATTGCTCTAGTGCTCCACTTATATCTTTCTGAGCACGGTGGTGGCTATATTTTGAAGAAATAAACTCTCATGCTTCACTTATATTATTTTCAGTGTTAGTAAATTTTAAAGAACTATCCTATCATTCTTCACTTATATCATTTCGAGAGATGAAAATCTTGAAGAAATATTTATGCTCCCGTGCTTCACTTATATCTTTTGAGACTTAAAGAATAATAATGGTAATTTGCATGAGATATGAATTTGGTCCCAAAGTGATAGATATCCAAGGGGGATATAATAAAAACTTTCATGAAGATTATTGGAAATTATGAACATGATTCCTTGCAATTGTTTTGCGATATGGAGATTGTGATATGTGAGTCATGTTAATGAGTAATTACGCTTTAGTAAGAATATTGGTGTTAAGGTTTGTGATTCCCTATGCATGCACGTAAAGTCAATAGTTATGCAATGAAATTATATCCTACTTGTGGTGCATTATTCAGTACTAATTATGTTCAATGCTCGTTTATGATTGTTTTTGTTTTTGGTTGGTTGCTTCTCAATCTATTTGCTAGCCTTCCATTGTACTAAGTGGGAATACTGCTTCTCCATCCAATTCATTAAAACCAAAGTTGTGCCAAATGAGTCCACCATACCTACCTATATGAGGTATTTCTATGTCATTCCAAGTAAATTTGTATCTGCCAACTCTAATTTTCAAAATGAATGTCCATTTTGTGTTCCCATACCGCTCATGAAGCGGCAGGGGGTTGCCAATGTTTTTCATGCTAGGTATTTTATTCTCCTGGTGAGTGTTTATGCACCTGTTATTGCACGAGAGTGTGGCAGGTAACAGGGATTCCCAATCACGAAATGAAAAAATACACTATGATAATAAATTCTTTGTAATGTATTGGTATGGAAGGCACCCGTGGATACGGCTAGCCTTGGATTGTGAAAGAATGTTGGAAAGGAAACAAGCTTTACCTTTTGTTTGGGAACCGCCTATGATTTATCGAGCATGGAAGATATTCAAAATTCTTGGTAGTTTCCAATAACACGAAAAGCATGCCTCTCTAAATAAGTTTTATCCCTCAATTTATGTTGCGGCGGCGGCAGGACGGATCTTTGCACAATACGGAAGGGAGGAAGAAGGGTTGGAGGACCTCTCGAGCCGGGGCTGTGTCGGAGAGAATGGCACGGGCAAAGGATCGAGACCCACCGGCAGCTTGGGTTTCCTCCCTCGACGCCGATGGCCGCATGAACGATGCACCTAGTCCTCTACACACACCGACCGAAAGGATCCGGCTGGATCTGTGACCAATGGTGAGCAGACAGAAAATGTCGCTACCACTGTCTTGTTTAGATCCGAAGAGGGTGAGAGAATGAAGAGAACAACCCTAGTAAAGCAAGTTCTCAGGCCCCTGCCTATTATATATAGTGGAGTGATTATATTTTTCTGTCCACAACAAGTGTTTCAATTTGTGTATGTGGCATTAAAGAAAAGAAACTCTCTATTTAACGTGACTAATTGTACAACTTCTACTCACTACTAGTAGTATTGTTCACTTGTGCTCCCCGGCCCTCCATTCATTGAACAACCCCATGGGTGAATAAACATACAATACTAGTATTTATATAGAACGAACAAGCTTGAACTATTTTGGCTTTGAGAAATTGATGGTACAGTTTGACCACATTGCATCAATGGAATCAATACTTTGAAGTAACCTATACGTATAAACACATGCACAGTTTACGTTCTGAATCGCTAGCTAGAGCTTGAACTATATTTTTTTACATGTACCACATTTTTCTTTTGGTTTTCTGCTCCATGGCGCAATTCATCGATAGAAAATTATACTATGAGTAGTTAAAAGTTGAGGGCGGGGATTTTCCCGGGCAGTACGTGTGATAGTTTTCGCGTAGGCGGTTTGACAGAGAGGCGAGGAGGGTGAGGGAGTAGTGGATTCCACTTACTGCTGGAAAGGCAGGGTCATGCGATTTGACGGCGTGTTACTGCTGGAAATACGGGTCTTGTGATATGACTACTCACTATAGTCATGAATTACTGGCGCTATGACAAGGGTGATGCCCCCCTTCCATTCCCCACTCTAATCTGGTGCATGACACGTCGACCCGGATGCTGGCACTCACACATGTCGTCGAAGTAAGTAAGAAGGAGCAAAGAATCATGCGGTATATAGTGTATATACTAGTACTACAACTCACATTGGAGGAGTGCGAACCACGGCAACCTAGTGAACCAGCAGGCAATGGGCCATAGAAAACAATGTGGTGATCTGGCCATAAAAAACAATGTGCTACAGTGCATTCTGTAGCATGTATAGTGCTACTCCTCTTCCTCCTCGTCTCAGTTCATCGCCATCATACTTTCCCCATTCATGTGTACTCAGTATCCTGCGAATCAAAGAGGCCCTTAGACTGGTATAGGTCCGTTCATTTTTTTATAAGTGTATTATCTCCAGAATTTAATGAATGTGCTCCTGTTTCTATGAAAATAATCTGGTTTGCATGTAGTAATTCATTTATTTATTTATTTTTCTGCGAGGGGTTTCAATGTACTTCGTGAGGTTTGAAATGTAAATTACGCCAGCATGGTTGCATATGCTCGGAGTCGTGCATGTACTACGACCCAGATGCTCTAAGTCCCACATGACGGTGAAAGGGAGCACGTGGAAATAGCCTAGGAGTACATATAGGAGGATAAATGCGTGAAAAATATGTACTATGAAGCATAGCTGCGGTTCAAATAGGGGATCTAAAGTGATGACATGTATAGGTCACACGCACCCAACTAGTGGTACTGGACGTACGACTACTTTTGCCATCGAAAAAAGAGGCACGAGTACTCAGTACTCCTATTCCATCAACATGAGTCCCATCTGACAACAGCGTCTGTGCTACAGCTATCTCTTCTCCCTCATTTCTCTCTTCTAATTGTAACTCAGCCAACACGCAGTGGGCAGGGTGGGGATTTGCCCATGGTCGGTTTGCTCAACTGCGGCCCACCTCACAGTGAAAATGTTACGATTGGAATAAAAATGCCATACACTAATAAAACATTAAGGCCACAAGGCAATGCAGTGTTGGTTACAAGAGGCAAGAAGAAAGATGCATCCATCGACGACGTCCACATCCTCGACTCAGAGCGCTTGCCCACCGAACGGCAGCTAAGTAGCAACGGCTGTCGTGGCCAGGTCGACGAGCTTCTGAATAATGGCGTCCAATGATTCCAGCCGCTGGAAGAAGGCCAACGTCTTTCTGTCCTCAGTGGCCTTGTAGTGGCCTATGTAGACGATTTCCTCATAAACGTGGATGTGCAGGTCGATGGTTTCTTGCATGGCGAGGTGCTGCTGGCGAGCGCGGCCTCAAGGTGCACATTCTTCATCGCGACCTTCGGACGCTATAGGGCCACCAGTTCTTCAAATAGTTCGTCACCTTGGAGGACGATGAGGGTTTCAGGCAATGAGTAGCCTGGGCGCGCGGGCTGGAGCAGTGCTGCAAGGTCACCCGCACGCTTCTTGACGGTGGTGAACTTGCGGATGAAGTCGACCATCATCTGGCACATGCGAGAGGCGAATCCAGCATCGACGAGGGCTATGATGCCGGCGGTCGCTAGCACTATCTGGAAACGTTGCGGAGTGCGGGGCCACATGTCGGCGTCTAGGACGATCCGGCACAGCCAACTGCCGCTCGCGTCCATCGACGCCATGGGTGCTTATGGCATCTGGTCACTTGGTCTTGGTCTTGGATTGGAGCGGGCAATGTTGCGCGGAGACTAGGAGTACATGGATTGGTGTGGTGGGGCGCCTTTATATGAGAGTCCAAACTTTGTTGCATTCACATCGTGCCGGCTCCATTCTGCTTCTCCAACTACTTACAACTACCTCTACATGCTAATTGAATGCGGAGGCATCATTGACCGTTCAGAATTTCGGGAACCGCTACCCTTTGCCTCGTTGGCACTCGAGCTGTATCAACGTAAATGCATGTCAAAAGAGACTAGTCAATAGTACTATAACCAATATTGTGCACCGCGACCAAGGCGGAGAGGAAAACAAGAGAACTACATTTTTATTTACGGTGTAGATTCACTCATTTTGCTCTGTATGTACTCATTTAGGGCGTAGTCACTTGTTGAAATCTCTAGAAAGTCAAATACTCCCTTTGTTTTATTTACTCTGCATATTAGAGTTGACTGAGGTCAAATTTTCATAAAGTTTGACCAAGTTTTTAAAAATTATATAAATGTTTATCATAACAAATATATATGATGTGAAAGTCCATTCAGTAATAAATCCAATTGTATTGATTTGTTATTGCTTATGTTAATATATATTTTTATAAACTTGGTGAAAGTTTATAAAGCTTTAATTTTACCAAAGCTAATACGAGGACAATAGAAACGGAGGAAGTATTTAGGAACGGGGGGAGTAGTCCCTCCTTTCCGGTTTACAGGAATATACTATTAAGAGCAAATACAATAGTGGGCTTATATCCTGCTTACATGGCAATTTTGTCTCATGCAAGAGCCTGGCTATATGCGTGCTCCAAGATACCGCACCACGCCTCGCCCCTACACAAAGAAGGCCACATGAGCGTTCACAACTGCCACGTTCGGGTTGCGCTTGGCTCTTCGCCACTTCAAGAAGACGAACGATGATATTACTACTTCTACAGTATCAAATCAACTACCATGACCGTCCACCGCGTGCGGGAGGGATAGCTTGTTGTAGTAAGCAAAAGCATGTCCTTGTCTGTGAGCCACCGCGCGCATAGGCGATGCAAAGGGCATGAAGTAGTAAAATCAAGCTTCTCCTCGTTGTACGAGTTGATGCGACACATCATAGCACTAGCCCCACATGCTTGCCTCTAAACTTCGCTAAAAGACCCGCAATGTACAATATATTTGCTGCAACCTCTAACGTTTACCCCACCACAAATTAAAATATATATTCCTGGCTTGACCAGAAGAGTGTGCAAACTACGATCACCAAGATGACAGGTAGGGCCATAAGATTATTTTAATCAAGAAAATGCTTTGAGACGGCCTCATGGCATGGAGCCCACTCCAACGATTTTAAGCTTAGAGGCACGGTACACGCTATCCTAGACTATGTCACTATACCTCCCCTACACATGAAACTTCCACCTGAGCATCCGGGTTGCGCTTGGCTCTTCACCTCTTCGGGAGTCGAACAATGATGGTACTACTATAGTGGAGTACTATAGTATGGTTCTGGCCATCTGACCCCGAATGTACTGCTGCATGTCCATCGCGTGCGGAAGGGAGAGCATGTAGAGAAAGCTTCTCCTAGTCCTGCGAGCCACCATGCTCATGGGCGAGGGAGAGGGCGTTGTAATCAAACTTCTCCTTGTTGTACGCGTTGACACGAGATATCAAAGCAGTGCACTCGATACATTTCAATAATTTACATTTACCGATGCATTAATTACAACGCATGCATGCATGCCGTGACTTTCCTTTTGATAGTTGCATGTGTTGATTTAATGCACCTTGAAGTAGTATGAATATGAGACGATAAAACATTTGTAATGCCCCGGCCCTAAAGCGAGAGATGGTCGTGCACGAGGAGGGCGAGATCATGCCGACGGAACAGGACACGAGGATGGAGCTCTCTATGGTCTCTATGGACCAACCTTGCCCCACTGCCCCTTATGCCTCCACCCCTTGAATCCTCCAGTGTATGATGTTCGAATAAACCTCGTCCGTTTGGCTGATGGAGCAAGGTGCAGGTTTCTTGATTGATGTGTTGTTCGATTGATTTGTGCAGTGCAAGGGAGGGCACCTGGCCTGTGCAGACTGCTGCGGTGAGCGCCCCGGGAACCAGCGGCAGTGCTAGAAGTGCGAGCGCGGTGGAGGCTTCGATGTGTGGAACACAGCGATGGACGCCGTCCTCTCCTCGGAGAGGGTGGAGGGCCCACATGAAGGCTGTGGTCTCTACGTCACTTGCCACAAGCTCACCAATCACCAGAGCGTGTGTCAGCTCGCGCCCTGCAAATTCCCCGTGCCCGTCTAAGGCTACGATGGCCTGTCGTCGGCGCTCTCCCAGCACATCAACACCGTGCATCCCATGCCCGTGCAAAGGATCCAGTACGGCGAGGTGCTCCAGCTGCAAGTGCTAGTAGCGGAGCCACGACTCTTGCTGTTCACGGAGGAGGACGGTCCTGCGTTTTCTTGGTCGGCGGCATGGTGGACATCGGCGCGCCTATCGCCATGTCGGTCGTCTGCATCAGAGCGGGGGCATCCCCACTGCCACACTACGCATCCAAGCTGTGGGCGAACGGTCCGTTGGGGGAGCCCAAAGGCAGGACCGACGTTGTTAAGGTGGAAATGGAGGTGACAAGCAGCAAGGATCCCGGTGAAGTCGCCGTGCAGGAGTTGACCTTCTTTTCAGTTCCGCCCAAGCTACTGGCCGGGGCTGGGTTGTCGAGGACGGTGTACCTCCACATTCAAATGACAAGCTCACCTCCTAAATGATTCTACAACGCCTTCTATTTATCTTAGTAATATGCTAATATAGGGGTTAGCTTGGTCTACTTTACCTTAAGAGATGGTGGGTTTTTGGTGGCGATGCGGCAATTACTTCGACATCAGATCAGCAGTTAAAGTAATTTCCAACAGTCGAACGGATATTTTGTGTCTGTTGGATATAAACATCCTTTGGGTAAGAAGTATAACAGCTTATATGATTGTTTGTTCAAAAAGTGTTGCATACTTGTGCGAGTTGACGCGACACATCAAAGTAGTACTACTACTAGTAGTACTCCCTCCAATCCTAATTTCTCTGCACATACCAAGGAGGGCCTAGTTGTGTCTATACTTGGACAACTCACTCGACTGCGCACCAAGTAGACGAAGTTCGTGTCGTGTTATTGCCGTGTGCGGCCCGCACATTAACCAAAACCTCACACCTCCAACTTAGCCTCCGCGTTTTAAACTTCTTAGTCTAAACGCCAAGGAGCAACGGGAACCTATGATAGAGCCAATGGGATGGTTGAGAACACTATAATTTGTCGCTACAGATGCGTGTGTGAGAGAGAACGAGTGTGTGTGTGCACCTCTTCTCTTCGTGTATAACGTACTAAGCTCAGAGTACAAGTGTATGTGGGTGGCATCGACCTAGGGAGCTAGAGATGGTGCATGCGAGAAGTCCCGAGAGACTAGGTGTGTGCGTGGGAAAGAGGGAGAGAGATGATATGTGTCGATGTAATGTGTGTGAAAAAAAGACTAGTCTATAGCTCGCCATGAGGTTATTCCTGTCGAAGCCCCATTAACCGTAAGATATTTATCCAATGGTGCCAGTTATTGCACGTACACAATAGTAGAAAAAGATGTGCCATGGCATATTACAAAACCGCTACACCACGACTGAGAACACGTGCCCACGTTACGCCATCCGGGAATAGTACCGCACTTCGAAACTGCAACCATCAATAAATTTTGAGCTTGCGTCTCGTCACATTTTAAATCACTACTCTATATTTAACTGCAAACATGTTCACACCGATCACAACCTAAATGGTTTCCCACTTATGAGCGTATTAGTACTCGGTTATAAGTACTACTATGCCAAGATGACTGCACAATCCTCCTCAACTCCTCATCCACAAAAACAAACAAGGCATTCAACACCGTTCCCTTGCATCTGCCATGGCCAGAGTGAGTTCTTGGTCGAGAGATTACAACCAGGGAGAGGCAGCATGGAAGCGGAAGCACAAGAGATGTCCCGCCTCACCGCGAAAGCATCCGACATGTCCTGCCACACGAAAGTAGCAGCACGAAGGTCCAGCCACGTTGTCGATGCAGCAGACTGGTCTGGCCGCGCCACGGAAGCAATAGAGATGTACCGCCGCACCGCGAATGCAGCAGTGAAGTCCCGCCGCACCGCGACGGCCTAGGAAAAATGTCTCGCGGGCTAGCGACGACTCTTACAGGCGCATGCATGATCGTCCATAGCTAGATGGATCATATCTCTGGCTGGGCGACATTGGAGGACGACATGAAAGCCTCATTTAAAGAGGCTACCGACGTCATCCAGCAACTATAGGAGAGCAATGCGAAGCTCTGGGCTGGAAGGGCGAAGCAAGCGGAGGAGACTGCTGCCTTTTTGAAGAGGATGGGCGTCATCATCAAGAAACTTATGGACGAGAATTCCATGCTGCGCATCGAGGATGAAAGGCTGGTGAAGGAATCTCTAGATGCTGCCAAGCAGCATGTTAAGGACATGAAACTGATGAAAGAGATCATCGCCACTCCCCTCGAGAACTAGTCTCTGCGACCTGCTGCACATCAATAAAGTAGAGATTAGCGAGCCAGATCATTATATCTGTCTTCCTTCTTCTTTTTCCCTTGTGTATTTCGGGCATAGCCGCATGTGGCTTTTTTAATTATCTTCCTAATTATGTAAGACAATTATTATCCACTGTATAAGTCACAGTAGATGCTATATAGGTCCGTCGGTTCTTACATCAAGATCCGTGCAAAATTTACTTTTCAGATTTTCTTTTTTCTCTCTTGAATATCAGTCGAGTGAGACATAGCCACACCATTAAATATGGGCTTGGGCGCCATTAATGGAGACCTTGGGAGAGAGATGGGCGGCAGATGGAGGTCGAAGGGCTCTCCTCCCGATAAGCACATGCAGGGGTCTGATCGCACGCCTCCCATACTCAAATAGCTACCCTGCACGGCATCTCCTAGCTAACAAAAAAGGGGACGCGTGGTGGCACGTAAATGGTTAGTAGAACGCCCACAGTTTCAATAATAGTACTTGTGTTTCCGACTGTAACGTGACAACACTTGTTCCAAAATGACTTTGTTGATTGTTAATGTGTGCACCTTCACAAATCGGACAACAAAATTACCGCAACATGTTGGTGCCATGTGATGACACCAAGACAAGTTTCATGATTTTCTTGCATGTTTTGGATTTACAGGAATTAAAAAACCAAGTTTATCGATGTTTCCGGTTGAGCCATGACGCCCAGATGTTTGAATTTCATTCCCATTTCTTGCATGGGACATAGAAATTTACCCAAGGACACACATGTGATTTTTCAACACACTTTGGTGCACTAGAGCATGTGCTTGTAGCTCAAATTTGAATTATGCACATTAAATGACCAGAAACTAATTAATGTATAAAAAAGGCCAAACGAACCCGGAATAATTCCAAAATTTAATAGGACACTCATATAGTTATATGTTTCCTCTGTGAAGATAATCCAGGGGGGCAGCGTATATCCTTTTGCACACAAAGGTGACACGTTCCCTCTCAGAACCACGAGCCTTGTTGAGAGAAGCTATGGTTTGCAAGAAGCTTTGCCAAAATTTGTTCCAATTCAACCAATTTTTTACCACAACATGTTAGTACCATGACATGACACCATGCCAAGTTTCATGATTTTTAGGCATGTTTTGGATTTACAAGAATTTTAAAACAAAGTTTCTCAATGTTGTAAGCCGAGCCACGACGCCCAGATGTTTGAATTTCATTCCCATTTCTTGCATGGGACCTAGAAATTCACCCGACGACACACATGCTATTTTTCAAGAAACTTTGGTGCACTGGAGCATGTGCTTGTAGTTCGAAATTGAATTATGCACATTAAATGACCAGGAACTCAATTAATGTATAAAAAAGGCCAAACGAACTCAGAATACTTCCAAAATTTAACACGACACTTATATAGTTTGTCAGGACCCTGATCCTAAGCCACATCGATCTAGCATGTAACACATCATATCGCTTTGTGGCTTCACGCACGGTATTCTCACGGGTGCCACATTACCTGGCCCGGGACCGTTTACGCCTTTTGGCTCACGTATATGATAGTGTCGCTAGCATCCATAGGACAGAGAACCCGGGCCGACATGACTAGTGGTGAACCCAAAGTGGCACTAACTTATCGGGACATGCATACATGACCCAACAACGAACGTGTCGGTCATCAGCGAGTGAATTCAGGTTGTAGCAACTGGGCTAGCAGGACTTCGAAAGGCACCGCGTGACATTTCCCCAAAGGGACAACACGGGATCGAAGAAGGACACATGCCGGCCAGTCTAAGTGTTCTGGAGCAGTAGCAACTAGGCTAACAGGCTTCGGTAAACCGGGCTGTAGCAGATTACCATGGCTCAATGGAAGCACTAGACTACATTTCCCCCCAAGAGAGGCTACCAAGGATAGACAACTAGGTTGTCGGATCCCACACATACCAAGCATTTCAAATCATACACACAATATGCTCAATATGTGCAAATACAACATGGCATCACAACAAAACTCTACAACTCAAAGTATTTATTCATTAGGCTCTGAGGAGCCAAGTATTACAAACATGGGTCTCATGACCCCACATATAGAGCATACAAGCAACAAGCACATGCGGAAGCTTAACTTGTCTTAGTAGAGATAACTACAAATGAAAAAGGCTGAGAAGCCTGACTATCTACAAGATCATGCCGAGGGCACAAGATTGTAGCTGAGGTAACAAGCTAAACATCAAAGTCCACGTGGAACTACTAGTGGGACTCAAGTCTCTCTACAAAAACATAAATTAAGAAAACATGAGTACAAATGTACCCAGCAAGACTTACATCATAACTAACTACATATGCATGAGTATCAACAAAGGGATGGCGGGGTTTAATTGCAGCAAGCCAGCTTTGACTCAGTGGCTATCCTGAACTACATCTGCAAGTAACTCTTTTGAAGTGGCGCACATGAGTCCACATATTCACCATATCAGTACACCACTATGGATCCTCTCCCGTCTCCCTATGAGAACGCCATCCATAGCACTCACACTATCTTGCGCATTTTAGAGTATCCACTTTCACTTTTCTATGAACTGTACAGGCAACCCAGAAGTCCTTTACCGCGGACACGGCTATTCGAATTGATCATTTATAACCCTGCAGCGGTGTACTTCTTCACACACACTCTCGCCACTTACCACCATGTACACGTCGTGTTTCCCGGCGACCTTCAAGCGGAAGCCTGGCGAGGGAGTCGGCCACGACCTCACTAACCACACAAGTCTCTAGTCCGGGTTTATCGCCTATTAGGGTTCCATCCACAAGGAGATCCGGCTGGGATTTCGCTCATAGCCACAAACGATGTGTGCAGGGTTCCCAAGACACCAAACGGGCGCCCGGTACATCGTGCCACGGTGTATCTAGTGCATCATAGCCCACCCCTAGGGTCAGCGCTATGCATAGCCTCCAACACATATCCTACAAACTCCAGAAACTAGTTGCAACCCGTGGATAGAGATCAAGGCGGTTAATAAGTGGAGAGGGTCCACTGGTTTCGGGCCCAACACGTGGTACTAGTTGTTCATGGATCACAAACACAGAACTCAGATCCTAAGGATGGTTTCAATGAGACAACCCACCATGTACTCCTACATGGCCTCTCACTAGTACCTTTACCAAATCGTGTTCACACACTTAGCTCTCAACAGTAGGACATGTTCACAACTTTCCAATTCATCCCCGATGAATCAGACCTGACACAACTCTAAGCAGTAGTAGGCATGACAAACAAGCATGAATGAGTAGGCACATCAGGGCTCAAACAACTCCTACTCATACTAGTGGGTTTCATCTATTTACTGTGGCAATGATAGGTCATGCAAAGGAAAGGGGTTCAACTACCACCGCATGTAACAGTTGAATCATTGTTGTCCTAAAGTAATAAAAGAGAGCAGAAGCGAGAGAGTGGGATTGTATCAGAATGAACAAGCGGGGGGGGGGGGGTTGCTTGCCTGGCACTTCTGAAGATATTATAGCTCTTCATCGGTGTCATCAAACTCATTGTCGGAACAACATCTACTGAAGGGGGACAATTACCGGCAACAGAGAGGAAGCACAATCAATGCAATGCAACAATATGATGCATGAATGTGACATGGCAATATGCTGTTGATTGACCTAATACAACTAGCAACCATATTAAATGAAGTTGGTTTGAACCCTAGGTTCAAATTCAAACTCCATAAGTTAATAATCAAATGCCATTCACTTAGTTTGTCCTAAACAGTGATGTTAACTTGCTCCTATATGCATGAATATGGCATAAACAGATTCTTCATATTTTTCTGATCATTTTTCGTATATAAATTATTTCATTCTGAGCTACAGTTGAATTTCTATGATTTTTTGAAGTTTAAGTCATTTTTTGGAATTTCCTAGATTATTTTAAATCCAGAAAATCAATTACTGCATCAGCATTGCGTATGTGTGACGTCAACAGGGTCAACAGGCCAGTCCAGGTCAAACCTAACCAGTGGGGCCCACTGGTCAGTGACTCCGGATAGGTTAGTGTCATAGACAGGTGGGGTTGGGTCAACAGGTGATGTAGCCAGGTCAAACTGACATGTGGGACCCGTGTGGTTAGTTAAACCTAAACAGAAACTAAACCAGGTTAATTAGGCAGTGGGGGTCGGCTCTCAGTCTCACATCTAGTTAGCTAAATTAATTAACACTAATTTAAACATAACACTAATTAGTCAGGGCCCTGGGCCGACACGTCAGTGAGCTAGGGGGTCAAACCTCAGTCAAAGAGGGTCAACCCCGCCGGCGGCTCGACGCCGGCGACGACTGACGCGGCGAAGGGCTTCAGAATCGAGCCACAAGGAACCATTTCATGCGTAGCTTGCGGCTACGGGTTGCTGTGTTTCGCGTGCATCAGATGGTGCAAGCGAGAGGAGCTGGGGTGAGCTGTGGCGTCGGCGTTGGCGAGCGAGGCGGCGGCCGGAGTTCGGGTTTGGGCGGGCATAGTGCTGCAGCTCACAGCAAGCGAACGGGGCGGAATAGGTGGGAGCTACGTCGAGCAGGAGCACGCGAGCAACATCTAGCGAGTCAAGGGAGCACGACAGCTCGTGCTCGTCGGCCATGGCGGCCGGTGGCGCTCGGGACCCGTGTGGTGGCCAGCTAGAGGGCGGGTGTGGACAGGGGAAGAAGGGGGAAACGACATGGGGCTCACGACGATCTTGCAGAGATGGTCAGAGTGCTCGCGAGGTTCTGTAGCTCCTGAATCAACAGCGAGGATCCGCGGCGACCGACGAGGGGAAAGACGGTGTTGGTGAGGCTTCAGGGCATCCGGCGTTGCGTGGCTCGGCGAGTTGGTCGAGGACAAAGTGGCGGAGCTTCTGGGCATGGAGAGAGGTTCAGGAGGTGGCTCTGGCCGCAGCAACTGCAAGTGGCAGCGATGGTGGCGTTCGGCCGTGCGCGCGAGTGAGAGACAGAGGAGGGGATGAGGGCGAGGGAGAGTGTGAGTGGGTCGAGAGGGCTGCGTGGCGTCATCCGAAGAGGCCAGGGCGAAGTGGCAAGCAGGAGGTGGCCGGGCGTGCATCGACCACGCGCTCCTCCTCCTGGCAAGGAGTAAGACGAGAGGGGAGGGGGCCAGGCGGGCTGGGACGCATAGTGTTGGGCCGGCTGGGGTGCCAGGTAAGCCAGGTAAGTTTCTCTGTCTCTCCTTTATTTTTTTTATTTCTTCTGTAACTTTGTGGCTTTAATTAAAATACTAAAACTAACTCAAAAATCATGAAACTGCTCATGCCCACTATATGGAATATTTCCAACAGTAACATTTTAGTTTATTATTATTTGGACATTTAAAATAATTTATACCATTGAAATGTCCAAATGCAATTAACATATGATTTAATCCAGTGCCCTTGTGATGTCCTAGAAAAGTGTGCAGCATTTTTGTCAGAGGTTCTAGACCAAGCCAAAGATGATGAACATTTTAGAAGGGCATTTCAGGTTCATTTAAAAAGATTTTGGTAAACCCTAGTTGGATTAAGAGGGTGCTGGGGTTTTTGCCATCCCCATTTCAAGTTTCTGAGGGAAAGTAAACATGATGCTGGGAGATTATGCAATGACAGGCAAGACTAAGCTAGGGCTATGACAACTCACCCCCACTAAACAAGAATCTCGTCCCGAGATTCAAGCGTTGGGTAAGATGAAGGGGGAACACAAAATAACATAATCTTCACGATCCAGGTTGCACTTCATAAAGGCGTTGATTCAATCACCATATTTGTCTCGTCGTCTTGCTCTGAGAACTCCAGTCAACATGGCAACGAGAGGAAAAGGAAACTTTAGAAGGATCGATATTCTCGAAGATCGAACAACTCAGGATCAACTCACGAAATGAGACATAGCAACATCTCTTGAGCTGAGACATTCAAACACACCTCGGAAGGGATGGAATAACAGATGACGGGGTTCAATTTGGTAAGCAACAATTCCACGCTTGAGAAGATGGTGAATGGGGTCAAAGTAGCGAGGATATAATTTCCATGATTCCATAACGGGACACCCCGGGGGAGGTGACTCGTAGAATTATTCCCTTAAGTGGCAAAAAGAATTAACTTTGATATCAAGATCATTGAAACTCTCCATACCAGCCTAAGGAAAATCACAATTGATCGTTTCGAAGAGTGCGAAGAAATGACATACTCTGACTAGAATGGATGATGTTGACTACCTTGTTGAAGACAACGTAATGGATGATTTTTGCCTATCATGGGAAATGGATGGAATCCGTGGTAGGATGGCACAATGGTGGTGCAAGATGGGAATAAAATGCAAATGTTGGGAATGATTCTAGTAACTGGGGAGAAACCCAACTGTAGAGAGTGAGTCCACTGTTTGAAAATGTTATAACATAACCAAGGAAACTGGGAGCAAATCCCAATAATGCCAACGATAAAACCTAGTGATTGCGCGTGCTCTCAAGAACTTGAGCATTTCCATATTCATCAAGGTTTTACCAATATCTGTGTCAAGGATCCTGGCAACACAACATACCACCATGATGAATGGTGATGGACGATGCAGATGCAAAGGAAGCTAACACCTTCTCAGATTTCACCTTAACGAGGCCAAGGAAACAGAATCTGGATGATCGACCGAGAGACATTTAGCACTCTACTTCTAATGTTCTCCTTGATGTGCTAGCGTAACCCATTTATTGATATGGTCTAGTATCTAGGACATCAAGTAAAAGGTTGGACTTCGGGAACACAAGAATCCATAAGGAGCAACTTCTGGAGTATACCCTATGAGATCCTTATGGGGAGGTGGCCAACTTCCTCAATCAGGATACTACAATAATAGGTCTTCCGGCTGGGTGTGTTGGCCACTACATCCACTTTACCGGGTTACAGAGAGACCAATATTATAGTTCTTGGGACACGTTCCAACCATCATATCTGCCTGAGATTCAGATTTGGTTGGTGTCAGGATATTCCAGACTCATCAAGTCTAGAGAGAAAAATTAAAGTTTGCAACACAAATCGACGAGATGATGTTGCGAGATTCTCGAGAAATGAACTATGATAGCAAGCTCCAAAACATGAGCTGGTTCTGCTACATACATGTGAACACGTTGACCAAGACATGCATGACCACATAGTAGTCTTACAACAAAACACTACCGAGTTCTGATTGGGAACCATCATTGCGGAGAACGAAGTCCTGCACATGTACCTTTGGGTCCTTAAGGATTGGCACTTAAGAACTTCTTTTCCTTGAACAAATGAATCAGTGGCTTGGTGTGCTAGGAACACATATGGAGTGGTGGCGGCCAACCGATCGAACCATAGAACACTTAGCACGTGCATGACTAACTTGGGATGATTCCAGAGGAAGCAAAAACAATCTTTCTCGTATTCATGGCGGCAGCTTGCATAGAATGCGCATGAATTCAAGGAAGTCACTACTTCCATCCAAGCATAAGCTTCATGAACGGAATAGGAAAGCATTGCTTACAAAGTTTCCAACACTAACTTAGATGTTCAACATGAATCATGGACAAGATGAAATTGTTGTCAATGGGCTCAACAACAAACCATCCAGCCTTCCATAGATGGAATTCCATAATTAAGTGAACACGGTGATAGCATTGGTCAGACCAAAGGATGTAATGGTGTATGCCCGAGGGCTCAACCACGAGTAAGACAACATTACGAGTATCATTTGTTCTGATTTGATTTGAGGATAGCCCACACTCAAATTAAAGTTTGAACAAGACAATAGATCCAATAACTGATCACGAGGACCAATTGATGAAGATATCCTCTTTCTTCAACACATACACACACAAAAAGATATCCCTTAACATGAACTAAGTCAGACAAGCTTTTATCTTCCAACTCTCCAAGTTGTTGTTTGGCTTAACCAACTAGCTCAGGGGTATCCAACACAGATTGTTGGAGAAAGAGTGGTTCATTGGAAAACCAACTTGATCATGAACTCAACATATCGGTCAGGGGACGACCTGGTGATACTTCTGTGAAGATATCTGGAAAATCACGAACCACTAATATGTCTCTAAGCTCGAGAACAGGCAAGACAACATGATCAGAAGAGCAAGGGATTCAATCCTAACTCAAAGATCGAGGAGTGCACAAGAAATAAGGACAAGGTATCCTAGAATAGTGATTCAATAACCAACACGCTAAGAATGATATTAATGTCCATTAACTACCAAGTAACATGGTTGCTAGGAGTATTGATTTCACACATCATGGTTCACTTGTCGGCATTCCGGTTGGGACAACACGGGACCGAGAAATGAAAAATGATGGCAAGAAGTATCACTAAATCAGGAATTCATAAGAGGTAGTGCAATTCTCATGGCAATCCTGACATAAAGGGGGTAATACTCCGAGGTAGAACAAAACAAAAGCTGGATTGATGTTTTGATCTGTGGAATACAACTACTTTGACCAGTCCAAGAAATGGATGAGGTGTTGTAGTTTGTTTCTCCTAGTCATTCTGAAATAGAATGGCTTGACGGACTACAAGAATAATAGGCATCGATAACACGAATGCACAACTAGTCCTACTATCAATTTATAGACAGAGGATAGAAGACAACTGAAGAGAGATAACTCAAAGGAACATATGGTTTTCTGAGTTGTGGATGCATAGATTTAGTATGTCAAACAAGTTCAACATATTTGTTCCAGATAATCCATGCAGAAAGGTAGGACTGGCAGATTCACAATGCAGAATGGAGAACTCATCAAGAGCACTCTTATTGTGATGTTTTGGTTCAACAAGGAACTTCTGCCATAAGTAGTTCATGGTATTGGAAGAAGGATTTACCATGGACCTTGAGGAGTATCGCAAAGGTTACTAATATCCTAAAGGAACTAGCAAACACTATCAACATGAAGTAAGTAGGGTGAATTTTGGGCTAAAGAAACCCATGAGTAGAATACCTACTACTAAGTAGCACCACGGGATGCTTTTGAGAATAATGGCCAAAATCGTCACACTGGGGATACAAAGCATTGCTAGATTACTGAGTGACTCCCTAAAACACCCAGGGTCATAATAATAGCTCCAACATATATGTCAAGGGAATAGAGTACCTCAACTCACCGATTAGTGTGGTTGAACTGGCCCAAAGGGATATCGAGAATGGAAAGAAGGAATTTGCAAATGCATCAGCCTATTTCGAAACCTAGGATGACTCAGACAACATAATGGCTGTAAATGCTCAGAAAAGATTTGAGACATTCACAAGGATTGCATAGTCACTTAACAACATCATATCAAGGTTCTGGTTGAACTGACCACATACTAAAAGTAGTAGAAACTAAACTGAGGCATGAAACCAACAATCCGAAGATTCTACGGATTAGTAACACGTGAACCTGATAGATAGATGAGATCCTAGTCCTTAACCAACGTAGGAAAGAAGAGGATGACTCATATCAGAAGGGCATAAGGTAAAGGAGTAAAAGGAGCCTTACGTCCCTTCCCACAATCAATTCCCTTACATATAACTAAAGCATTTCTAGACTCAACTTCGACCAGTTTGGCTTGGTAATCCTACACGCAGTCAGGCTCTGATACCAAAGCTGTCAGGACCCCGATCCTAAGACACATCGATCTAGCATGTAACACATCATATCGCTTTGCAGCCTCACGCACGGTATTCTCACGGGTGCCACCTTACCTGGCCCAGGACCGTTTGCACCTTTTGTATCACATATATGATAGTGTCGCTAGCATCCATATGACAGAGATCCTGGACCGACACGACTAGTCGTGAACCCAAAGTGGCACTAACTTATAGGGACAGGCATACATGACCCAGCAACGAACGTGTCGGTCATCAGCGAGTGAATTCGGGTTATAGCAATTGGGCTAGTAGGACTCCGAAAGACACCGCGTGACATTTCCCTGAAGGGACAGACACAGGATCGAAGAAGGACACATGCCGGCCAGTCTAAGTGTTCCGGAGCTGTAGCAACTCGACTAACAGGACTACGGTAAACCAGGTTGTAGCAGACTACCATGGCTCGATGGAAGAACTGGACTACATTTCCCCATAAGAGAGGCTACCAAGGATAGACAACTAGCTTGTTGAATCCCACACATACCAAGCATTTCAAATCATACACACAATATGCTCGATATGTGCAAATACAACATGGCATCATAACAAAACTCTACAACTCAAAGTATTTATTCATTAGGCTTCGAGGAGCCAAGTATTACAAACATGGGTCTCATGACCCCACATACAGAGCATACAAGCAACAGGCACATGCGGAATCTTAACTTGTCTGAGTACAGACAACTACAAATGAGAAGGCCGAGAAGCCTGAGTATCTACAAGATCCTGCCGAGGGCATAAGATCGTAGCTGAGGTAACAAGCTAAACGTCGAAGTCCACATGGAACTACTAGTGAGGCTGAAGTCTCTCTGCAAAAACATAAAATTAAGCAAACGTGAGTACAAATGTACCCAGAAAGACTTACATCAGAACTAACTACATATGCATCAGTATCAACAAAGGGATGGTGGGGTTTAACTGCAGCAAGCCAGCTTTGACTCAGTGGCTATCCTGAACTACATCTACAAGTAACTCTTTTGAGGTGGTGCAGACGAGTGCACATGTTCACCATATCAATACACCACTATGGATCCCTCCCGTCTCCCTACGAGAACGCCATCCATAGCACTCACGCTTATCTTGTGCATTTTAGAGTATCCACTTTCACTTGTCTATGAACTATACAGGCAACCCAGAAGTCCTTTACCGCGGACACGACTATTCGAATAGATCATTTATAACCCTGCAGGGGTGTACTTCTTCACGCATGCTCTCGCCACTTACCACCATATACACGTCGTATATCTCGCTAACCTTCAAGCGTAAGCCTGGCGAGGGAGTTGGCCACGACCTGACTAACCACACAAGTCTCTAGTCCAGGTTTATCGCCTATTCGGGTTCCATCCGCGAGGAGATCTGGCCAGGGTTTCGCTCACAGCCCCAAATGATGCGTGCAGGGTTCCCGAGACACCAAACGGGCGCCCGATACACCGTGCCATGGTGTATCTACCGCATCATAGCCCACCCCTAGGGTCAGCGCTACGCACGGCCTCTAACACATATCCTACAAACACCAGAAACTAGTTGCAACTCCTAGACAGAGATCAAGGCGGTCAATAATTCAAGAGGGTCCATTGATTTCGGGCCCAACGCGTGGTAGTAGCTGTTCATGGATCACAAACACATAACTCAGTTCCTAAGGATGGTTTCAATGAGACAACCCACCATGTACTCCTACATGGCCTCTCACTAGTACCTTTACCAAATCGTGTTCACACACTTAGCTCTCAATAGTAGGACATGTTCACAACTTTCCAATTCATCCCCGATGAATCAGACTTGACACAACTCTAAGCAATAGCAGGCATGACAAACAAGCATGAATGAGTGGGCACATCAGGGCTCAAACAACTCCAACTCATACTAGTCGGTTCCATCCATTTATTGTGGCAATTACCGGTGATGCAAAGGAAAGGGGTTCAACTACCGGAGCATGTAATAGTGGAATCACTGTTGTCCTAATGCAATAAAAGAGCGAAGAAGAGAGAGAGAGTGGGATTGTATCGGAATGAACAAGGGGGGTTTGCTTGCCTGGCACTTCTGAAGATATTATAGCTCTTCATTGGTGTCATCGAACTCATCGCCGAAACAACATCTACTGAACGGGGACAATTACCGGCAACAGAGAGGAAACACAATCAATGCAATGCAACAATATGATGCATGAATGTTACATGGCAATATGCTGGTGATTGAGCTAATGCAACTAGCAACCATATTAAATGAAGTTGGTTTGAACCCTAGGTTCAAATTCAAACTCCATAAGTTAATAATCAAATGCCATTCACTTAGTTTGTCCTAAAAAGTGATGTTAACTTGCTCAAATATGCATGACTATGGCATAAACAAATTCTTCATATTTTTCTGATTATTTTTCATATATAAATTAATTTATTCTGAGCTACAGTTGAATTTCTATGATTTTTTGAAGTTTAAGTCATTTTCTAGAATTTCCTGGATTATTTTAAATCTAGAAAATCAATTATTGCATCAGCATTGCGTCTGTGTGACGTCAGCAGGGTCAACAGGCCAGTCCAGGTCAAACCTCACAAGTGGGGCCCACCGGTCAGTGACTCAGGACAGGTTAGTGTCACACATAGGTGGGGTTCGGTCAACAGGTGATGTGGCCAGGTCAAACTGACATGTGGGACCCGTGTGGTTTGTTAAACCTAAACAGAAACTAAACCAGGTTAATTAGGCAGTGGGGCCCGGCTGTCAGTCTCACATCTAGTTAGCTAAATTAATTAACACTAAATTAAACAAAACACTAATTAGTCAGGGCCCTGGGCCCACATGTCAGTGAGGCAAGGGGTCAAACCTCAGTCAAAGAGGGTCAACCCCGCCGGCGGCTTGACACCGGCGACGACTGACGCGGCGGAGGGCTTCGGAATCGAGCCACAGGGCACCATTTCACACATAGCTTGTGGCTACGGGTTGCTGTGTTTCGTGTGCATCTGATGGAGCAAGCGAGACAAGCTGGGGTGAGCTGTGGCGTCGGCGGTGGCGAGCGAGGCGGCAACTGGAGTTCGGGTTCAAGAGGGCGTAGCGCTGCAGCTCACAGCAAGCGAACGGGGCGGCACAGGTGGGAGCTACGTTGAGCAGGAGCACGTGGGCAACCTCTAGTGACTCAGGGAGCACGACAGCTCGTGCTCATCAGCCATGGTGGCCGGTGGTGCTTGGGACTCGTGCGATGGCCAGCTAGAGGGCGAAGCGGCAAGCAGGAGGGGGCCGGGCATGCGCCGGCGTGCTTGTCCTCCTGGCAAGGAGGAAGACGACAGGGGAGGGGGCTAGGCGGGCTGGGCCGCACAGTGTTGGGCCGGCTGGGGTGCCAGGTAAGCCAGGTAAGTTTCTCTCTCTCTCTCCTTTATTTTCTGTTTTTCTATTTCTTCTGTAACTTTGTGGCTTTAATTAAAATACCAAAACTAACTCAAAAATCATGAAACTTCTCATGCCCACTATATGGAATATTTCCAACGGTAAACATTTTAGATTATGATTATTTGGAAATTTAAAATAATTTATACCATTTAAATGTCCAAATGCAATTAACATATGATTTAATCAAGTGACCTTGTGATGTCCTAGAAAAGTGCGCACCTTTTTTGTCAGAAGTTCTAGATCAAGGTAAAGATGATGAACATTTTAGAAGGGCATTTCAGGTTCATTGAAAAAGATTTTGGTAAACCCTAGTTGGATTAAGAGGGTGCTAGGGGTTCAGTCATCCCCATTTCAAGTTTCCGAGGGAAAGTAAACATGATGCTTGGAGATTATGCAATGACAGGCAAGACTAAGGTAGGGCTGTGACATAGTTCTCTGTTGCCTCTATGAAGAAAATCAAGGGGGGCAGCATATGTCATATCGCACACAAAGGTGACACGTTCCCTCTCAGAACCACGAGCCTTGTTGAGAGAAACTATGGTTTGCAAGAAGCTTATACCAAAATTTGTTCCAATTCAGCCAAATTTTTTACCACAGCATGATAGTACCATGACATGACACTGTGACAAGTTTCATGATTTTCAGGCATGTTTTGGATTTACAAGAATTTTAAAACCAAGTTTCTCAATGTTCTCGGCCGAGCCATGACGCCCAGATGTTTGAATTTCATTCCCATTACATGCATGGGACCTAGAAATTCACCCGAGGACACACATGCTATTTTTCAACCAACTTTGGTGCACTGAGGATGTGCTTGTAGTTCAAAATTCAATTATGCACATTAAATGACTAGAAACTCAATTAATGTATAAAAAATGCCAAACGAACCCGGAATAATTCTAGAATTTAACACGACACTCATATTGTTCTATGTTGCCTCTGTGACGAATATCAAGGGGGGCAACGCATATCATTTCGCACACAAAGGTGACACGTTCCCTCTTAGAACCACGAGCCTTGTTGAGAGAAGCTACGGTCTGCAAGAAGCTTATAACAAAATTTGTTCCAATTCATCCAAATTTTTTACGACAGCATATTAGTACCATGACATGACACCATGCCAAGTTTCATAATTTTCAGGTGTGTTTTGGATTTACAAGAATTTCAAAACTAAGTTTCTCAATGTTCTCAGCCGAGGCACGACGCCCTGATGTTTGAATTTCATTCCCATTTCTTGCATGGGACCTAGAAATTCACCCGAGGACGCACATGTTATTTTTCAACCAACTTTGGTGCACTGGGGCATGTGTTGTAGTTCAAAATTGAATTATGCACATTAAATGACCAGAAACTCAATTAATGTATAAAAATGGCCAGACGAGCCCGGACTAATCCCATAATTTAACAGGACACTCGTATAACTCAATGTTACCTTTGTAAAGACAATCAAGGGGGCAGCGTATATCGGTTCGCACACAAAGGTGACATGTTCCCTCTAAGAAACACGAGCCTTCTTGAGAGAAGCTCCGGTTTGCAAGAAGCTTATACCAAAACATGTTCCAATTCGGCCAAGTTCTTTACCACAACATGTTAGTGCCATGACATGACACCATGCCAAGTTTCATGATTTCCAAGCGAGTTTTGGATTTATAGGAATTTAAAAACCAAGTTTCTCAATGTTCTCGGCTGAGTCACGACGCCCGGATGTTTGAATTTCATTCCCATTTCTTGCATGGGACCTAGAAATTCACCCAAGGACACACATGCGATCTTCCAACCAACTTTGGTGCACCGGAGGATGTGTGTGACAACCCTAGTCAGTGTTGCATTAGAGTGATGCATCATGTCGAAATGTTTCCTAGAAACCCAAAATGGGGATGAACTAACCCCCCAGCACCACCTAAACCAACTAGGATTACTAAATAATTTTCTCAATGAACTTGAAATGCCCTTCGAAAATGTCCATCAATTTTGTCTTGGTTTGGAACCTCTGCCAAAATTGGTTCATATATTTCTAGGACACCTAAGGTCACTGTATTAAATCATATGCTATTTGCAATTGGGCATTTAAATGCTATATATTATTTTAAGTGCTCAATTAATTCTGAAATTAAGTGAGGGCTGTTAGGAATAAACCTATCAGAGCAAACTATTATTTTCAGGATTTTTGGAAACGTTTTAGTGTTTTTAATAAAGCCAAAAACATTGCAGAAAATAGAAAACTAGAATAAATAGAAAAGAGAGAGAGAGAGAGAGAGAGAGAGAGAGAGAGAGAGAAGGCCAGAGGCCACTTACCTAGCTGGCCGACCCATCTGGCCCGTGCCAGTCATCACCTACCTCTGCCAGTAGGCAGAGGAGGGATACCGCGACGCCGGCGAGCTCGCCATGCAGCTCCATGCTCGTCTGCATCACCTGGACAGAGCGGCGATACCTCACCGACACCCCATTCGCCCCCCTGCACCTCTCCCTCGCCCTCTCCCACCATGGCCGACGCAGCTGCAGCCGCACCGCCGACGAAGACGCGCCCACCATCGCCTCCTGGTCGCCCCACCTGTCTAGCAGCTTCGCCATCCTCCTCTCCTTCGAGCAGACCGAGCCCCGAGCGCTCGCCTGCCCTAGAGCCACCGCAACAGCCTCGTCTTCACGGATTGTCGCCGGAGATCTCCCTCGACGCCCTGACCACTCCGGTTCCTCCTCGACCTCGCCGTCTGCATCGGCGTGACCGCGGTGAACCCAGCTACCTCCTCCCCCTTCCTGTTCTCGCTCTCGAGCACCGTAGCGATTACATGAAGCTGTCCCGCAGCCGCCGCCGCCTCTGCTTGTCGCCTCGTGGCCACAGCCACGTTGGCTCGAAACCGAGCACGCCACCACACTCACCGCATCCCCAGGAGCCCATAGAACCACTCCATGCACCTTGTTGTGCACCCTAGCGACGAGCCCGAGCTCACCCGAGCTCCGGCGTCCACCAAGGTCGTAGCCGGCGTCGTTTCCAGCGACCCCGAGCTCCACCGCCACCACCAATCAATGCGGCCCACTCCCCGCGTCACGTAGATGCCCTCCGTCGTCCATTTGGTCGCCGGAGGAGGAAACCTGCACCGCTCCTCCATCCTTGGCCTTGCCGGCGACGACCCCGGGTCAACTCCGGCGAGTTTGACCCGGGTTGACCCTAGTTTGACCCCCCTGGGTCAATGACAGGTGGGGCCCTGCCCTGCTAATTAACCTAGGTTAGGGTTAACTAAATTTAGTTAGTTTAATTAACCACTGACACGCGGGACCCACTGGTTAGTTTGACCTGGACCGACCCCGTTGACTGGTGATGTCACAGTGACGCAGTAATGCCTTTTCTAGAATTATTCTTATTCAGGAAATTCCAGAAAATAGTGCTAACTTCTAAAAATCATAGAAAATAATCTATAGCTCCAAATGCAAAGTGTTATATATGAAAAATGATCAGAAAAATCCAATCTATCCATCTGTACTTGTTTCATGCATGTATAAACAACTTAACTTGCTCTTTAGTGCAAAGCATGACAAAACACTATTTAAGATCACAAATGAGTTTGAACTTTAAATCTTTGTTTCAAAATGTCTCAAACCCATCTAGTTGTAGATGCATTAGTCCAACACACTCATTTTGCCATGTCACATGCATGCATCATATTGTTGCATATTGTTTGCTATTGATTGTGTTACCGGTGCTCTCTGCGGTAGGTTCTGTCCCAGAGGATTACCATGAGTACCCAAGCGAAAGACAGTACTAGTCTGTCGATCTACCAGGCAAGCAACCCCATTGATCATATCGATACAATCCCATGGTCTTGCTCCTACTCTCATTTATTGCATTTAACACAACAACATTTCAAACTGCTGTGTGCTGCGGTAGTTGAACCCATTTCCTCTGCATGACCTGTCATTGCCACAGTAACTAGATGAAACCCACTAGCATGTGTAGGAGTTGATTGAGACATGTCTGTGTTTCCTACCTTGCTATGCCTGCTATGCTTAGAGTCGTGTCAGGTCTGGTTCATCTGGGTGATGGGCTAGAGTGAAATGATTATGTCGGTAATGTGAGTGATGTGTAGAACACGATTTGGTAAAGGTATCGATGAGAGACCATGTAGGAGTACATGGTGGGTTGTTTCATTGGAACCATCCTTAAGCACCGAGATCTGTATGTGTGATTTAAGAATCAGTTACTACCATGCATTGGGATCCCTAATTGATCCTCTCGGCTTCTTAACCACCCTAGTCCTCTGTCCAGGAGTTGCAACTAGTTTCTGGTGTTTATAGGATATGTGTTGGAGACCGTGCGTAGCGCTGACGCTAGGGGTGGGCTATGGTGCGGTAGATACACCGTGGCACGGTGTACCGAGTCGCCCTATTGGTGCCTCGGGAACCCTGTAAACATCGTTCGGTGCCGTATGTGGAAACCTCGGCCAGACTCCCTGCGGATGGAACCTGGATAGGCCATAAACCTGGACTAGAGACTTGAGTGTTTAGGTAGGCCGTGGCCGACACCCTCGTTGGGATTCCGCTTGAAGGTTGCCGAGTACATGTCATGTAAACGGCGGTAAGTGGTGAGAGCGTGTGTGAAGAAGTACACCCCTGCAGGGTTAACATCATCTATTCGAATAGCCGCGTTCGCGGTAAAGGACTACTTGGTTTCCTATACAGTTCATATACATGTAAATGGATACTCCTAAAAGCCTCAAGACCAGTGTGAGTTCCATGGATGGCCCTTCCATAGGATGATGGACCAGGATCCACGGTAGTGTATTGTTGTGGTGAGTAGTGGACTCGTGTGTGCAAAACATTGACGAGTTGCTGTCTTGTAGGATAGCTTAGCCAAGAGTCAAAGCTGGCTTTCTGCAATAACCCCACTATCCTTCTTGAGAATGTTGCATGTATAGTAGGATCTGTTGTAAGACTTGCTGAGTACCTTTGTACTCATGTTTTCTTAATTACTGTTGCAGAAGAGAACACCGCCCCCTCCGATGGGTTCTATGTAGATCTCGACGTTGACGAGTGACTTGCCACCCTGGTGGTGATCCTGAGCCGTGAAGGGCTTTGTAGATAGACAGGCTTCGTCAAGCCTAATTGCTTTCTAGTTGTCTGTACTTAGACAAGTTTGCTTTCGCATGTGCTTGTATGTTTGTATGACTTGAGTGTTGGGTCGTGTGACCCCTACCTATATGAACATATTATGTATGGCTCTCTGGAGCCTTGTAAATAAAGTACTTTGAGTTGTAGAGTTTTGTTGTGATGCCATGTTGTATTTACACATATCGAGCATATTGTGTGTATGTTTGAAATGCTTGGTATGTGTGGGATCCGACAATCTAGTGGTTTATCCTTGGTAGCCTCTCTTATGGGGAAATGTAGTCTGGTGCTTCCACTGACCCTTGGTAGTCCGCTACAGCCCGGTTTACCGGAGTCCTGCAAGCCCAGCACTAGTGCTCAGGAACACTTAGACTGGCCGGCATGTGATTCACTTTGTTCCTGTGTCTGTCCCTTCGAGGAAATGTCACGCGGAGACATCCGGAGTCCTGCTACCCCAGCACCACTGCTCCGGAAAAGTTAGACTGGCTGGCATGTCATTCACTTTGCTCCTGTGTCTGTCCCTTTGGGGAAATGTCACGCGGTGACATCCGGAGTCCTGCTAGCCTACTACAGCCCGAGTTCCCGGAGTCCTGTTAGCCCAGTTGCTACAGCCTGGATTCACATGTTGCTGACCGACATGTTCGATGTTGATTCATGTATGCATGTCCCCGTAAGTTAGTGCCACTTTTGGTTCACGACTAGTCATGTCGGCCCGGGTTCTCTGTCATATGGATGCTAGCGACACTATCATATACGTGAGCCAAAAGACACAAACAGTCCCGGGCCATGGTAAGGCGACACCCGTGGGGATACCATGCATGAGGCTGCAAAGGGATATGAGCTGTTACATGCTAGATCGGTGTGACTTAGAATCGGGGTCCTGACAATGTGCTTGTAGTTCAAATTTGAATTATGCACATTAAATGTCCATAAATTCAATTAATATAAAAAGAAGGCCAAACGAACACGGAATAATTCCAAATTTTAACAAAATGTAAAATTAATTAACATCTTCTCTATGTGGGCCATTTAATAAATGTCTATTATATATGTTTTCTACCATATTCAAATTTAGTAGATATGACAGTTTGATGCTCTCACATAATATATTATTGGCACTATAGGGGATGTTGATTCCTATCAACTACCATATCCTGAATGTTAAAACAGGTACATAATCATCTTCTTTGTTTTGCATAGTACACTACCAACCCCTATATATTGATGCACATTAAACTATTGATACAAGTTTTATGTAAACAAGTGGCTTAAAGTTGATTTTCATATTGTTTGAAATTGTGTCAATAAAGATTTTTTAAGAATATTGTTTGCTGAGGTTGTCGGATGTGTGTATGAAAGATGCTTTTTCCCCTCCCGTTGCAACGCACGGGCATGTTTCTCTAGTGTATAAAAAAGGCCTAACGAATCCGGTATAATTCCAAAATTTAACAGGGCACTCATATAGTTCTATGTTGCCTCTGTAAAGAAAATTAGGGGGAGGCAACGTATATCGCTTCGCACACAAAGGTGACACGTTCCCTCTTGGAACCACGAGGGTTGTTGAGAGATTCTCCGGTTTGCAAGATGCTTATACCAAAACTTGTCCCAATTCAGCCACAAATTATACATATGAAAACAGGGTTTAGATTATCCCGAACACCCCGCTACCTAGACCAATGTACTGTGATTTGAATTCAACATGAAATGGATACAAATATTTGAATTGGAGATCGTATCGTATATGTAGTTCATAGTGAAATATGATTACTGCTATATGCATGTTTTCTGTTATCAAGATAATATTTAAATGACGGTATAACTTGACAACAATCATATTCAAATGAGGAAAATTGATTCAAATTTAGTCGATATGGCAGACGGCAATATATATGTTCATAGGTTGAACTAAAATGTTCATTCAAGATGGAAGATCAAAATGTAGGACTACATCCATTATAAACTGCAAGATCACCTAACGATATAATTGCATTCAACATAACGTGGATTCAAAAATTGAAATTCGAGATCCTGGCATTTGAAATCCTATAAAAAGGGACATGATTCTTTCTTGTGGTGGGAATTGATTTTTTTGTTGTTGTTGAGGGAAGTGCGAATTGACTTGGTCCTGTACAGGGTAATCTTGTTCTCCAGATTTTTTTACATTTTTCTTGTAGTTTTTTCAATGGCATTTATAGAAATATAGTAAAAGGGGACATGACTCTCTTATGTCTTGTATGAATTGTTTTTTTGTACACTTTAAGTTTGTTCTGCCGAACATGGAATCCGCACCTTGTTATCCCAAAATTTTCAGGCTCGAATATCTTGTCTCCTCTGCTGTGAAACTCCCGCCTCTTCAACCCGCGCCACGCCTTGTTATCCTGAAATTTTGACCCACGCGAAAACTTCCTCCTCATCCGAAATCGGTCTCGCCGCCCAGACACGCGAAATCCCCCTTCAACCCCTCACCCAGAAATGTCGGCTCGACGTCACATGGTCAAAACTGGTGGGGGTACACTGGTAACTTACCCTACATTTCGGACAAGCGCGTCCCTAAGCCATGGCTCCCCCTACCTTCCCCTTTGCCCCCATTCGTACACTGAGGCCGCCAAAACCCGCGAAACCCCACGCTCCTCCGTCAACCTCCCGATCGCCGCCCAGCCAGAGACTCTTCCCCGACGACGTCATCCACCGCAACAACTTTTCATTCCTCATCCACTTCACTTGATGAGGATCTGTCGTCTATCTCGTCGTCCTACAGGATTATCCGCCACATCCTCCACCCCCAAGGAGCTGCCCTTACATTTGCCTCGTGTATCGCGCCACCTCCATCCCCATAGCGCCGTCTTGACCTGCCCCACCAGAACCGCAGCACCCTCACCAATTCCTCCGATGAATCCGAGGCCTACTCGGTGCCACCAAGGAGGTTCTGCACTCACCGCTGCATTTTATTTTTGATTGGATCTCACGGGGCTACCGGTGCTCGATACCGAGCAGCCATGGCGGGTGTCCATCGACGGCACCGTCGCCGGCCACTTCATCCATGGCATCTCTCCCCCATGTCGTTGCTTCCTTAGCTGTGACTTCCACACTGGCACTAGTTGTTGCTGCTCCGGCTCTCGCTCGTGTTGTGGCTCTGTTCTTGCTGTCGGCCACGCTGCTGCAGTGCTCTTGCTTTCATTCGTGCTGCTGCTCTACTCTGCTATTACTATCGGTCGCACTGGTGCTCTACTCAAGCTCTCGTTCTTGCTGTTGCTCTTCTCTTGCTCTCGCTCGTTTTGCTGCTGTTGCACGACCTCCGACAGCTACAGGAGTTTCTGTTTTAGCACTCGCTCACGGTGCTGCTACACGAGTTGCTCTCTGCTAGTGCGTACCCTGCTCGACTGGCTGCTGACTTATATCACTGCTTCTCTGCTACTAGTGCTCAAACGCCCTACACTTCTATTGCAATGCTCCACTACTAGTTCAATCAGTTTCGCCCTAAACTTTAGATTACCGTTGTCTGTCTTGTCCTGCTTCAGCCTTGCCGCCGTGCACCTCACCAACGATGGAACCGGCCATCACAGTGGAGCATTACCCCCGATGCCATTTCCATAGGCCTTAGATCTTCTTCCCTGCCTTCGACAGTCACACCAGCATCACCATCCTCCACGTCCAACCCAATGATGATGAGGTCAACAAGGCTATGCCAAAGAGGTTGTACACTCGTCACATTACTTTGTTACTCTACATTCATGTCGATCCCTCAGGAATCCTTTGGTTCAAAGCATTTGCAAATCTAGAAATAAATGAATCGTGGTCACAAAATTAACAGGGAGAAAACTAAATGCTCTTTTGAATGACAATTTCAATTGGTTTAGCAAGATAGCCATTATATGGTACTAATGCGGACCAAATCTATGCGCACAAAATATTTCGAGGGCAGGCTTCGGCCTATTGAAGACTGCCGACACTGGTTCAAAGAAAAATTGAAGGACAACATAGGAATTGGAGACTTTAATATGGTACTACTATTCGTGCATTTGGTTAGAAGGAATGGAGCAAAGCAAAACTGGATGATTTTTTCCTTTGGTGTCTCTTTCAAAGAAAAAACATAGGAATTTTAATATCCACTTGGACATCCTTTTCAAATTAATATGCATGAAGAATAGGACTAATTGTATTACTAGCATAATAAGATTCTTATTTTTTTCGTTTTCACTTGGTTTGACTTTAATTTGCCCATGGTTCTCCATTCCTATGTTCTTCCAAATCATGTGAACCAAACACCCAGGTTGACAGAAATCCTATGTTTGCAAGTGCTCTATTTTGCCCATGCATTCCTATCATATTCCTGTGTTTTTCCTGTCCCCGTGTTTATAGAATCCTCCAATTCTATGGAGCCCTTACAGAAAACTCTCTGTGTTATGTCTTGCTCCTGGCATGCCGTAATCCACCCCACCTGAGGTGCACCATCGACGGAAGCGTTCACTTCAACAGAGATTCCCCCTGCAGACTTTCTTTCGCTGCCTCAAATCATCTTCCCCATTGTCGGCAGCCATGCCAACTGCATTACCGATTGAGAAGATGAACCTAAGGACTACACAGTTCCGGAGGACAGGCCGCACTCTTTTGTGTCTGCTTACGTTATACATCGGTTTTTATTACGTACTAATTTATCGTCTTGTTCACCTCTTACACTCCGAGTTAGGTCCAAACTAATGTTCAAACTTGAGTTTTAAAATTCCTGTGGGGCACATATTGAGGCAGCAACGAATAGTATTTGTCTACTATCTGGTTCATCTGGGGTCTTCTATGTGGTTCATGTTGGGTGGGCAACAAATAGTAGATGATCCATCGTCTACCTTTTTAAACTAAAGCTATAATCTGTCTTCTATCATTAGTTTTGGATCTATCCACTCGTTTGCTACCATCAGTCTTAATTTCTGCATGCACCCCTTAGGCCTTACATAATCTAACAATGTTTTTTATTATGCATGTCAGTTATTATACACAATCGTACTGAACATGTAGAGAAAAAGAGAAGACCGTTGCATGGGAATATAATGTCATGTAGACGCCGCTCCATGGTGGGCGAAGTGGGCCCCCCTCCCGCCATTCCAGATTGTATTCCAGAGGAAGATAACTGTTCAGAGGGGGATTCAGAGGGAGCCGACCACTCCTATTTACCCCATGAGGTGTTTGCTCTAACCTGGCATGCTGATGTTGGTCATATCATGCATATGGCGCCTCGATTTGCTTTATGTGAATGCCACCTGTTTGGTTTCTATATCATACTCCCACCGTTCCTAAATATTTGTCTTTTTCGAGATTTCAAAAAGTGGCTACATATGGAGCAAAATGAGTGAATCTACACTCTAAAATATGTCTATATACATCCTTATGTGGTAGTCCATTTGAAATCTCTAAAAGACAAATATTTAGGAATGGAGGGAGTATATGCGAATTATGCAATGCCAACTTCTTTAGCCAAGCATCGTATACGTGAATAATGCAATGCCATCCTGTTTAGCTAGTCATCGTATATGTGAATTGTATCGTGCCATATTTTTTTCATAATGTATTCCATTTGTCAACAATGTTTATACATTCATCTACTCTTCCCGTGCATCAGCCATTTGAGTCGGTCATGGGAAAATCTGGAATGAAAACAAGGTCTTCTGAGCAGTCAATGATACCTGTCAATGCAGATTTCTTGCTGGTTACAGATAGCTCCTCAGAGGAGGATTCAGAGACAGATGACTAGTCGTATCCCCCCGAGGTGCATGCTCTAACTTGGCAGGGTTATATTGCTCATATCATGCATATGGCGTCTTGCATTTCCATGCCATCTACTTAGATTAGACATGCCTTGTGTGAATGCCTCATGTTTGCTTTCTATATCAGATATGTGAATTATACATGCCATGTTTTTCAGCCAGTTATCATATACGTAAATTATGCACCGCCATGTAGCCAGGCATCATATATGTGAATTATCTCATGCCATCCTTTTTTTCATTACGTATTCCATCTGTCGACAATCTGTGTATATTGAACTACTCTTCATGTGTATCAGCCATTTGAGACGGTTATGGAAAAATCAGTCGTGAAAACAAGGTGTTCAGAGCAGGCAATGACACCCGTTGAATCATATATCCCGATGGTTGCAGCTAGCTCCTCAAAGGAGGATTCAGGGACCGATGACTAGTCCTATATCATGGCATGTTGTATACTTAGACAACATGTATGTGAATTATTTCATCACAACCTATTTTAGAAAGACATAATATAGTTTTGTCATGTCATCCTATTTAGATACTCATCATATGTTGAATGATGCCATTATATCATGTTAAGTTGTCCGTCATATATCTGAAACTTTGTCATGCTATCCTATTTAGTTAGTCATCATATATGTGAAATTATGTCATGCTGTCCTATTTGGTTAGACCACATATATGTGAATAACCACATCTGTCTATCATACAATGTCTGTACGTTTAATTTCTTTTCTTATTTATCAGCCATTTGAATTGGAGGGGTTGATGGCAGTATATAAGGGAGCAAAAACCAGTTCTTCACAAAAGACGGTGCTACCCGTTGATGCAGATAGAACCATGGTTGTACTAGCCCACGAACTAGCCCCACCACACATAATCGAGACTCTTTAAGATTGCACACTTACACCGTTGGACAACAAACCAGCTACAACCCATCTAACCCCAACCCCAGTGGAGAGTAACCCACTTCTAGTTGACACAACACCATGTCCACCACAGAGTACCCCCACACGAGCAGTTTGTAATGGAACTGCAGTGCCCAAAGCACGAAGACCACCACCGAACCCAAACTCCACATTTAAAGCAGAAGAGCAACTATATAACACCCACAATGCGGTTATATCTCCGACGTGTCGGGGCATGACTTAGAGGTATAGCCGCATGGTAGGTTTGTCACAAGAGGGGTAATCTTCACACAATCCCATGTATTGAATAAGTAAGGGATAAAGAGTTGGCTTACAATCGCCACTTCACACAAATACAAGTTAAACATACATCATCAAGAGTACAATCAAAGGTCTGACTACGGAACCAAAATAAAAGAAATACAACCCCAAATGCTAGATCCCCGATCGTCCCAACTGGGCTCCACTACTGATCAATGGGAAACGAAACAACACAACGACCAAGATCTTCATAGAGCTTCCACTTGAGCTCGGTTGCGTCACCTGCTCTAGCATCATCGGTACCTGCAACTGTTTGGAAGTATCTGTGAGTCACGAGGACTCAGCAATCTTACACCCGCGAGATCAAGACTATTTAAGCTTATGGGTAGGAAAGGGGATATGAGGTGGAGCTGCAGCAAGCACTAGTATATATGGTGGCTAACATACGCAAGTAAGAGCGAGAAGAGAAGCAACGCATCGGCCGTGAACTAGAAGTGAACAAGAAGTGATCCTGAAACTACTTACATTCAAACATAACACAAGAACCGTGTTCACTTCCTGGACTCCGCCGAAAAGAGAGCATCATGGCTACACATGCGGTTGATTCATTTTCATTAAGTTAAGTGTCAAGTTCTCTACAACCGGACATTAACAAATTCCCATATGCCCATAATCGGGGGCACGGCTTTCGAGAGTTCAAACCCTACAGGGGTGTCCCAACTTAGCCCATCACAAGCTCTCATGGTCAACGAAGGATATTCCTTCTCGCGGGAAGACCCGATCAGTATCGGAATCCAGGTTGAAAGACATTTCGACAATGGTAAAACAAGACCAGCAAACCCAACCGATGTGCCGACATCCTGATAGGAGCTGCACATATCTTGTTCTCAGGGCAACACCAGATTGTCGAAACTTCCGGTGGGCCAGCCGAGAGTTTCCCCTGGTGGCCACCGGC
>NC_041384.1:290870801-290926941 GCF_002162155.2 Triticum dicoccoides
GTTGGTCGAACCAAGGGAAAGGTAATAGGTTGTTAGGCAAATGTAAAACCAAGTTTGGGCCTTGCTGGAGGAGTTTTATTCAAAGCAAATTGTCAAGGGGTTCCCATAACACCCAACCGCGTCAGGGACGCAAAATCAAGGAACATAACACCGGTACGACGAAAACTAGGACGGCAAGAGTGGAACAAAACACCAGTCATAAGGCCAAGCCTTCCACCCTTTACCAAGTATATAGATGCATTAATTAAATAAGAGATATTGTGATATCCCAACATATCCATGTTCCAACATGGAACGAACTTCAACTCACCTACAACTAGCAACGCTATAAGAGGGGCTGAGCAAAGCGGTAACATAGCCAAACAACAGGTTGCTAGGAAAAGGTGGGTTAGAGGCTTGACATGGCAATATGGGAGGCATGATATAATAAGTGGTAGCTATCGCGGCATAGCAATAGAGCGAGCAACTAGCAAGGAAAGATAGAAGCGATTTCGAGGGTATGGTCATCTTGCCTGAGATCCCGCAAGGAAGAAGAACGAGTCCACGAAGAAGACAAACGGACGGAGTCGAACAGATCCTGACAACTCCGGAACAAAACCGAAGCTGGGGCTGAATAGGCGATTTTTATGAAAGTGTTCAAAACATGGAAGTTTCGAAGACAAACGATAGAAATGAACCTATAAACATGCAGCGGAAGGTGGACAAACTAGGCAAGCCATAGTCAATTATACAATGAAGTGAAAGAACGAAGACTAATAGCAGCTAGGTAGTATGTATCATGATGGAAGATAGTATGAAGCTAATCAGAACAAACAGTCACACAGTGAAGATAAACAGATAATGCAAGATGGCAATGAATTTACAAGGACCAACTATAAATAAGAGAAGGAAAGGATAGAACCAGTTGCTTGTTGAACACAATGATTTGTTGGACCAGTTCCAGTTGCCGTGACAATTGTACGTCTGGTTAGGGAGGCTGAGATTTAACTCAGAAGACCTTGTCTTCACCTTATTCCCCTTGAGCTAAGGACACCCAGTCCTCGCCCAATAACTCAGGTAAGTCTTTAAGGTACACTTCCAAACCTTCACAGACTTTGTTCACCGGCGATCCACAATGACTCTTGGATGCTCAGAACGTGACGCCTAACCAGCTAGAGGATTCACAGTCCTCAAGTGTAACAAGTCTTCAGATCACACAGACAGGAAGACTTCAGTGATGCCTAACACTCTTTGGCTCTGGGTGTTTAGGGCTTTGTCCTCGCAATGATTTCTTTCTCTCAAAGGCTTCAAGGTGGCTTGCTCTCAAACAACAAAAGCCGTGTACTAACTCTGAGCAGCCAACCAATTTATGCTGTAGGGGGTGGGCTATTTATACCCACTAGGAAACTGACTTGATTTGTGGGAAATGACCCTGGGTCACTAACGAACTGACATGTGTTCCAACGATTAGATTTCAAACACATGCGGCAACTTTACTTGGGCTACAAGTAAAGCTGACTTATCCAGCTCTGGATAAGTTTTGCTCTCATTGTCTTCGCTCGAAGACATAGGATTGTGGTTAAGCATCACTTCAGTCACTGTGACTTTGTTCACTGGGACCCCACTTAACAGTACGGTGGTTCCTATGACTCAACAAAGAAGAAAAGGAAACAACTAAGTCTTCGCGCTCCATAGTCTTCACGCGATGTCTTCTCTTGTCATAGTCTTCAATGTGAATATCTTCACATACCACCTTTGTCTTCAATGTCTTCATACATTTTTAGGGGCCATCTCCGGTAGGTAAACCGAATCAATGAGGGACTACTAACTGTGTTGTCCTGCTATTCTCACAAACACATTAGTCCCTCAACCAGGTTTGTCGTCAATACTCCAAAACCAACTAGGGGTGGCACTAGATGCACTTACAATCTCCCCCTTTTTGGTGATTCATGACAAACTGGTTGAAGTTTTCAACGGGGATAAAATTATGTGAAATTGTAAAGGATTTAGATATTGTCTTCGTAAGTAGCAGAAAGGCTCCCCCTAAATAGGTGCATATAAGTATTTTGCTTTTGAATGTGAATGCACATGGCAGGTTGTACTTGCGGAGCTCCTCTTCTACTTATGAAGACAATTCATCATGCATGAAAGGATATAACGAACATAATGACATGCATAATGAAAAATGGACGTCTGCAAAATGACTTCATGCGGAATTTATCGTCGCACATGCGGAATTTATCATCGCATCACATAGTGTCGAAAAGGTAGCAGACGACCATCAAGTTTAAGTGTTACAACTCAAAACGAACCAAATGTATCAAAAGCAAGAGTTGTAAGCACTTGGCAAATGTAGAAAAAGTATAGCAACCACCCATATGGACCCGCTTGAAGACTATTAACTCATATGCTTCTCCCCCTTTTGTCAGCAATGACCAAAAAGGTTTGAAGACATAGAGCTTCTACTCGTTCCCATGAGGAGTAGGTGAGGCAGCAGGGTCGTCGTTGAGGTTCGGTGGTGCAGAAGAACTTGGTGCAGTGTCGACACGCGCTGAAGTTGGAGGTGGTGAGGTAGCATCATCTTGATCATCTATGACTCTGGCATTCACCGTTGCAGCTGAGGAGGAATAGTCAGAGTCTTCGAGTGAGGGAGTCCGACGCAAGTGAGCATTCCATGGAGGAGTTGAGTCAAACTTGAATCTCTTTGTGAAGCCATCGTCTTGAAGATCAGCTTCAGCACTGAGCAATGTAAAGCTCTTCCATGACCTCCGACAGGTTTCATGTGTAACAAAGGCATTCTTGGTGGCAAGATTTCGAATGCAATTGACATCCACCAAGAGGCTTTGCATCTGGCGCTTAAGCCAGTCATGATGCTTATCCTATTTTTGATGTAGAGCGATGAGAAGCTCTCGGTCATTGAGAACACGAGATCGCTTCCGAGGCCTTTGGGTGATGGTACTTGTAGTGGCTTCAGTTTGGGTGCGAGGGGCATGTGTATTGCCAGCCAAGGGATAACCACGAGAAACGGCCTAAACTCCTTCAATGGGCTGGGTGAAGCTTTGATGATCGACATTGTGAAGATAAATTGGCTCCTTTGCAGGCTCTGGATAAATGGCTTCGACAGACAGATCAACCTCTGGAAGAATATAAGATGATTGTGCACAGACGGCTGATAGTTGATAGCAGAGTGAAGCTTGATGAGGTGCATTACCCATGGAGCATAGAACTTCGGACCAAAGATATCGGAGCCAGATGCAGCAAATTGTCTGATGAAGAAGTCTTGAGCATTGAAGTTGATGCCATTGAAGATATAGAAAACCAATGTCTTCATTGCTCCTTCAAGCTTCGCTGCAGGAGAATGTCCTTTGATCGGCCAGAGAGTTCGCATGATAATATGATAATAGTGCGGGGCAGATACTCTAGGTCTTCAACAAAGAACTCCTTAGGATAGTCAGCGTCTTGTGGCAGTGGCTTCATCATGCTCAACATTTGGCTCATGTTTGGCTCTGGCTTCTAGAAGATGCTTTCCAACGCATTCTGGTGTAGCTGACAACCTGGTCCATAATGTTCGCCAGGAGTGGGAAGGGCAGTAAGCTCAATGATGTCTTGGGCTTTAGCTTCATGGTGTACATCGCCTGTCATCCACTCAAGGATCCAAGTCTTCGGATCCCTGTTGTAGGCGCGAATGTGAAGGGTAGCATAAAATTGTAGCAGAAGCTCTTCATTCCAATGTTCTTTGGCAGTCATAAAATGTAGAAGGCCAGCATCTCTGAAGAAGTCAAGGGCTTCTTCTAGGCGAGCCATGGCTTCGCTGTCTAGACGCAGATGAGGGAAAATGCTCCCCTGAGTGTATAAGATACAGGAATAGTAACTGCGCTGCTGATAACTCCAGAATTGATCTGATGAGATTCTTGGCCTTGTGTAGGGGTTCTTGGCACTGTCAAGGAATGTGTTGTGTGCCTTGAAGCCATTCAAATTAAATGGTCCTGGTGAAGTTGCAGTACCTGGAAACCTTGGCAGCCTTGGCTTTGGCTTCTGCACCTGAGGCCTGTGCTCCACATGATAGTCAAATTGCAGATCGGCAGCAGGTGGAGGAACCAGAATGGGCCAGCGGACGGTGGTAAGTTGGCCTTGATAGAATGCTTGCTCAAGGGTGTGTGGCCGTGGAGGCGGTACAGGAGCAGTGGCATTGACTTCTGGCTGCAGATTTGCGTCAGGAGCAACATTGGCTTCAGGTGCAATCATTTCTGGCATGACATTAACTTCACGCGCCACACTAGCTTCAGCCATGACAACGTCATTGTCTTCAGTATGGGTGTTGGTGTTTGCCTCAATGTTATCAACCTCCACTCGAGTAGCTAGAGGGTCGGACATGTTCTCCTCGAGAACAACTTCAGGGTTGGTTGGGGGTGTAGCAACACATTCTTCTTCATGTCTTGGCTTTTCTTGTTCATCGGTTAAAGCAGCCGGAATATCTTTAGCGGCTTTGGCTTCAGACTCGGGGATGTTCGCAGTAGGAGAGGCTTCAGGAAAGACTTGGCGTGAAACGGATTGGCGCTCTTCTCCTTCTGGAACATTTGACAGAGTGACCTGTGGCCATGGTCCTTTGCGAAGCCTGTGGAACACTGGCGACGCTTGTGAAGATGGAGTTGGTTGGGCAACAAAGTCATTGTCTTCAAGCACCAAAGTGGTGACTTGATGTGGGGGAGTACTTGGTGATTCTTCTCAATGGGGAGAGTCTTGTGGGTGATCAGCCCATGAGTCATCCTAAGCAATTGGTGTCAATGGACGATCAATGCTGATGAGTTCGTTGTTCATGAGAACAGGCGATGATACCACATTTTGTTCGATCTGAGGAAGGACTTCATCATCTTCAACATTGTCTGGAGGACCAATGTCCTCAGCTGCGGGGGGATCAACAGATGGAATGTCTTCAACTTCTGGAGCCTATGGGGAAGCAGGCTCATGAACTATCAACTCGCGCTCACGGTGTTCAGACGCAGGACGAGCAACTGCGATTGGCTCGACGACAAGGGGCTCTGTGGGAGCATCCCGATCTTTCTTCTTGGTTTTTCTCTGCTTGCTCGGTGGAGCATCATCAGTGGTGGCCTTGGTCTTGCGCTTTCGGGCTTGGGCTTCAGCTGCCCTTGTTTTCTTGAGCTCCGAAGCCACTGTGGGGACTTTAGGCTTAGAGCCTGTCATACTGGTCGGGAAGACAATGCGAGGTTCTTCCTACCTTGGTGCTTCTGGTTGGGCCACAACAGGCTTCTTCTTCTTCTTGGCAACCATTCTGGGGTCGATGCCTGGTCACCCCAGAGCCTTGCGCTTTTCAGCTTCATTGTAGCCTTGAAGACATTTGGCAGCTAGGTGTTTCATGCACTCTCGAGAACCTTTAGCTTCTTCGCGTTTCTTGTGGAAGGCCCCCTTGAGCTCATGCAGCATGACCTTGAAGTTTTGGACGTCTTCCACATTGAGCTTGGCCATGTGCTTCTTGAACTGAGACTTTTCATAATCAATCTTGTGCTTCAACTCAACAATTCTCTGTGCAAGAGCCAGCTTAGGAGCAATGGCTCCATGGAAGGAGACGCTGAGGCCAATTGGGAGTTGAAGATCATCAAACCACTAACCAATGAACTTGTACAGGATCTCCACATCAAAGAGGGGAAGATCATTGAAGATTTCCGCCTCTTGCTTGCTCTTTATAAGCAGCTCAAGAGCATCATCACCAAGATCGTCATCGCTAGACAGATCAATGGCTTCGTTCTCATTCCTCAGAACGGCAACAGGTGTCAATGCTTTACCAGTTGGTTGCATGGGCTTCTTCATCTTGTCAGACTTGGATATGCGAGAGAGATCTTCAGACTGCACACTGGCTTCAGGAGGTGCAGTGGCCAGAGGCTTCCCCCGTGAGACCTTTGGTGCAGAGGAGGGCTTTGAAGCCTTTGGTTTCTTTTGCTTCACAGGCTTCGGTGGTGCAGGCGCTTCGTCAGAATCAGCGTCATCTGCAGAGTGATCCACGGCTGCCCCTTGAACCTGAATGTGAGTGATGAGACCTTCAAGGTTGTAGAAGGGCCCAACAATATTGGGTTTAGGATCGCGTGTGCCGTCGGCACGAGGAGCAGAGGGACCGGGGTTGAAGTCTTACCCAAGTGACTTCTTGTTCTCTTTGGCAGAAGTTTTGGCAAAGTGGAAGTTTCCCTTAAAGAGATTATCTTCACGACACCCTAACAGAGAGGATGGGTCGGCATTAGCAGGCTGAGGTCCACAGATCATGCAGGGGGTAGAAGCCTTGAGCAATAGCTTCGGATTTCGACTTGGGCTGAAGACCTTTGTATATAATATATCCTCAGGGGCCCTTGATGGCATTCTTTTCAGCATATTCGTCAGTGACAAATCTATACTTGAACCATTCCTCTGCCCAATGTCTTCGAATACATTGGATTCGGTTCTTCCGTTCTCCATAGGTCTCTTCTGGATCTGACTTGTATAGATCGTAGAGATCCGGTGGCAGGTCCTTGGCAGTGTTTTCATGGCGCTGTCTACCGCCCTTCCTGACTAATTTTTCTGTCGCCATGAAGTTCAGACTGAATGGCTTCAGAACATGCAAAGGCTTCCTTCTACTGGTTAAACAGGAATTAGCTTCGGGAGAATTGATGTGATGCTGTAAGAACTCTGCAAATGAGTGTAGACTACGAGAACTAAGGGATTCTCCCACGGACATGTACATGTGATAGCATTAGAGATGCGAGGGAAGGGGAAGAGGTCATATGCATTCTCAGAAGATTTTGAAGATAAATCAGTTTAGAAGACATTGATCTCATAGTGCGAAGACATTCACTCATATGTAGAGAGTTGGTTCCAGATTTGTACGAATCCATGAATAAGTACAAGTGAGGAATCTAACTACTTTGTGAAGCATAAGTGAACATACTAGGCATATTCTGAGATGCAGAAAAGGATAGATTCAATTTGTTGGGACAGAAACCACTTGTGGTTGAAAAAGATGAATCTATCGGATCAAAAAGGACTGTAAAAAGAGTTTTTATTTACCACTCGAGGAACTGCTAGACGGAGTAGGAGATGAGGCCGAGCAATTCGATCTTCCGTGCCCTAACTTGGCGACGGAGGACACCTATGGCGACGACGGAGAAGACAATGTTCACGGCCGGCGTGAGTACGACATTGGTGAGGTCGCGGCAGTTAAGCGCTTCGTCGCCGGCATCGTCGAGATCTAGCAGTGGCGCTAGGGTTTGTGCGAGAAGGAGAAGTGGAAGAAGAGATAATGACTGGGTGTGGCGTGTATTTATAAGGACAGGGACGGCGCATTGTTATTACGCAGGTACCCTGGTGGTTCACATCTGAAGGACATGTGGCGAACATGCAACACATTGGAGGTTGTTCCATGTTCCCACGCACGCCTGGATTGTCGGGTGGTCGTTCCCGCTTCTCCGTGTTTCAGGCAAAAAAGATTGAGCATTTAAAACAGATTTAATGTTTGTCTCTGTATCTTCTGCTGACAAGGACGCAGAGAAGACATTCGACAGTTTCAATAGAATGCATATGATTTGGATAGATAGATTTGAGACGGGAGCATGGAAAGGTTAGGGTCCGATCACATTCACTTAGTTTAAAAGATTGAAACGAGAAGACATAGCTATAAGTGAATGATGTAGAGGACAGAACGCTAATATATGAATATATCCAAATAAGACCAAATCAATAGTGAAGATAAACATGAGGACATGTTGAAATTTGAAGACAAAACGAATGTGAAGACATAGAAAATGTAACGCCAACAGAAAAGACTCCAAACCAAAGTTTGGTGGTGGCGTTACCCACCGTATAGGAAGTATTAGACCCAGACAGGACACACAATTATCGTGGTGCTCCGAAGTCAAATTCCTCATTAATGTATTCACACTTTGAGTGTAAGACTTCATTGATTGAAGATATACGTTACTTCGTGTGTTGCACATCTAAGTCATCAACATGCATAAGTGTTAGGATGTGTGCCTGATTACAGGACATTTGAGGATTCCAAGATATTTAGCTCACACCGCAACTTGCAAAACCTTTTCTCATCCAAGGGCTTTGTGAAGATATCTGCCAGTTGCTCGTCAATGTTGATGTGAATGATATCTATATCTTCCTTCATGACATGATCTCTGAGAAAGTGATGACGGATCTGAATGTGCTTTGTCTTCGAGTGCTGAACTAGGTTGTTGGGAATCTTGATGGCGCTTTCATTGTCGCAGTAGAGTGGCACTTGCTTCAGATGAATGCCATAGTCTTTGAGTGTTTGCTTCATCCATAGAAGCTGAGCACAGCAAGCTCCAGCAGCAATGTATTCAGATTCAGCAATGGAGAGAGATACATAGTTCTTCTTCTTTGAAGACCAACACACAAGTGATCGTCCCAAAAAGTGACATGTGCCTGATGTAGACATGCAATCCACCTTGTCACCAGCATAATCAGCATCCAAGAATCCAACTAGATCAAACTCTGAGCCCTTTGGATACCATAATCCTAGTGTTGGGGTGTAAGCCAAATATCGAAGAATTCGCTTCACAGCTAAGTGATGTGATTCCTTTGGTGCCTCTTGGAATCTGGCACACATGCAAACACTAAGCATGATATCTGGCCTAGATGCACATAAATAAAGCAAAGAACCAATCATGGAGCGGTATACCTTTTGATCGAACTCTTTACCATCGACGTCAGGACCAAGATGACTCTTGGTTGGCATTGGCGTCGCGTAACCTTTGCAGTCTTGCATTCCAAACTTCTTGAGGCAATCTTTGAGGTATTTCTCTTGAGGTATGAAGATGTCATTGCATTGCTGCCGTATTTGAAGACCAAGGAAGAACTTCAGCTCACCCATCATGGACATCTGATATTGCTCTTGCATCATGTGTCCAAACTCATCACTATATTTTTGATTAGTGTAGCCGAAGATAATGTCATCCACATATATTTGGCACACAAACAGTTCACCATCATATGTCTTCGTGAAGAGTGTGGGATCCAGGGAACCAGGTTTGAAGCCTTTGCTCTTCAGGAAGTCTTTGAGTGTGTCATACCAAGCACGAGGGGCTTGTTTAAGGCCATACAGTGCCTTATTGAGCTTGTAAACCATGTCAGGATGTTTTGGATCTTCAAAACCAGGCGGTTGTGCAACATACACTTCTTCTTCAATCTTGCCATTAAGAAAGGCACTCTTCATATCCATTTGATACAGAAGTATGCTATGATGATTTGCATAGGCTAGCAGTATGCGAATAGCTTCAAGCCTAGCCACAGGAGCAAAGGTTTCATCGAAGTCAATTCCTTCAACTTGAGTGTATCCTTGAGCAATGAGACGAGCCTTGTTTCTGACAACTTGACCATGATCATCTTGCTTGCTGCGATATATCCATTTTGTTCCTATGATATTGTGTTTACGAAGATCAGGACGCTTGACCAGTTCCCATACATTATTCATCTCGAACTGTTGAAGCTCTTCTTGCATAGCTTGAATCCATGAAGGCTTCATCAACTTTCTTGGGTTTAGATATTGAGACAAATGCAAAGTGCCCACAGAAATTTGCTAGTTGTGTTGCCCTTGAACAAGTGAGTTGACCAGGTGCATTGATGCTATCATTATCTTCTCAATCTGTACTTAATTTGCAACACGAGGATGAACTAGAAGAACATTTTGCTCTTGCTAATCATTGTCATCGTTTGAAGGATTGTCTTCAGGCTGAGCATTGTCTTTAGGTTGATTAGGTGCATAAATGATAAGTTCCTCTTCAGGCTGTACTTCAGACGGTATGATTTCTCCAGTTCCCATAAGCTTGATGGATTCACTTGGTGGAATTTCATCTAGCACATTTGGCAGGTGCTCTCTTTGTGAGCCATTAGTCTCATTGAACCGCATATCCATAGTTTCAACCACTTTATAGTGAAAGAGGTTGAAGACTCCGTAGGAGTGCGAATCCTTTCCGTAACCAAGCATAAAGCCTTCATGTGCTTTCGGTGCAAATTTTGAAGTGTGATGTGGATCCTTGATCCAACACCTGGCACCAAATACTCTGAAGTAACTGACATTTGGCTTCTTAACAGTGAGGAGTTCATAGGATGTTTTCTTCAGAAGCTTGTGAAGACAAACACGGTTGATGACATGGCATGCAGTATCAATAGCTTCAGGCCAGAACATTTTTGGTGTCTTGTATTCATCGAGCATCGTCCAAGCCATCTCAATGAGTGTTCTGTTCTTGCATTCCATGATGCCATTCTGCTGCGGCGTGTACGGAGCTGAGAACTCATGAGTGATGCCCAATGTATCGAGAAAGTGTCGAGGCCGGTGTTCTTGAATTCAGTGCCACTGTCACTTCTGATGTGCTTGATCTTGACACCATATTTGTTCATGGCTCGATTGGCGAAGCATCTAAAGTCATCCTGCACTTCAGTCTTGTAGAGGATTATCTGTACCCATGTATATCTTGAATAATCATCAACAATGACGAATCCATAGAGACAAGCAGTAGTAGTAAGAGTAGGGTAGTAAGTAGGGCCGAATAGGTCCATGTGTAGCAGTTCAAAGGGTTGAGTCGTTGTCATGATTGTCTTCGAGGGATGCTTGGCCCTCATCATCTTTCCAGCTTCACAGGCACCGCATAAGTGATCCTTCTTGAACTTGACACCCTCGATGCCTATGACGTGCTTCTTCTTTGCAAGAGTATGCAAGTTCCTCATGCCAGCATGCCCTAGCCTCCGATGCCAGAGCCAGCACTCTGAAGCTTTTGCAAGAAGACATGCGACAAGCTATGGTCGTCCTAAGAAATCTACCATGTACAAATCATCTTTCTGATACCCTTCAAAGACTAGAGACTTGTCAGATTCTGTTAGAACAAGGCAACGATATTTTCCAAATATCACAATTATGTTCAAATTGCAAAGCATTGAGACAAACATTAATTTGAAGCCAAGGGATTCAACAAGCATCACTTTACCCATGTGTTGATCCTTTGACATTGCAACTCTGCCTAGACCCAATACCTTGCTTTTACCAGTGTCAGCAAATGTGATGTGACTCTTCTCAGATGGACGTAAGGTTGAGTCCATGAGAAGACTTTGATCACCAGTCATATCATTAGTGCATCCACTATTGATAATCCATTCTGATGCAGCTGGTGTCATACCCTACAAAACAGTTAGGGGGATAGGCTTCACGAAGAGTATTGTGAAGCATAAGCATTTAAAGAGCAAGTGAATTATGAAAGCTCAGACCCAGGATAGAACTGATAGGATGCATGTTAAGTGACTTAGAAATGAAATACATAATAAGATCATTTAGGCATTTTATCTTGTGCCCCACAAGGTGTTTTAGGTCCCCAGCAATAGCTTTAGATGCCTTTGATTTCCGACTGGAGACCATTCCCTGCAAGAGAGAGTTAGGTTTTCTGAGCCACCCACATCTTCAGGGGTGGCTTGGAAGCAATGAGTCTAAGTGCAGCATCTGAGAACTTTGGCTTTGAAGCCCTAGAAAATAGTCTTGCAGGTGGTGAATAATACTCATAAGAATAATCATAGTAGTTCTGGGTCTTATGAACATGGCGGTTTGATGAAACACGCTCATATTCATAGGCCTGAGTATGGTTTCCCTACAAAGCATTTGTGTTAGTGTGACTCAGGTGAGTCCTCTATTTGTATGAAGCCTTTGGACCATATGAAGCCTATGGTCTGGGTTTTTTCTTCTTCCCTTGTGGTGTCATGACGACATTCACAGGAAGATTCTCCAGACACCTTTTGGGCACCCAGAATTTCTTCATAGGTGGCCCATTCCTGCAGTTAGTACCAATATACCTAGCAAACACTTCACCATTCTGATTCCTATACAGTTTATAGTTTGCATCAAAGGATTCATCAATGACAATAGGGTTAGCACAAGTGAAGCCAGATAGGGTGGATGGATCCACTGAAGGTTCCTTTGAAGCAACCCATGTGGTTTTGGGGTACTGCTCAGGCTTCTAGTAAGAGCCATCAACATTCATTTTCCTTTCGAACCCAACACCCTCTTTCCTAGGGTTTTGGTTCAGAATCTACCTTTTGAGGACATCACATAGTGTCTGATGCCCTTTGAGACTTTTGTACATCCCTATTTCAAGCAATGTCTTCAACCTAGCATTTTCATCAGCAATAGCAGTGGCATCCTCAGCAGAGGGGTTAGTTTCCACATCAACAGTCGAAGATATTTGTGACGCCCCGAGACCGATGTGCCAGGTGTCTGCCAGTTATGCGCTGTTGTTGCTTTGTCATTTGCTTGCGTGTTGCATCTTTCATGTCATCATGTGCATTGCATCATCATGTTTTCAAAACATGCATCCGTCCCGGCCTCCCCGTTCCTTCCGTTGTCCGTTCTTAGTCCAGACACCCTTGCACGCACCCTCGGCACGTCCGAAATATTATTTTATAAGTGGCCAGAAAATGTTCTCGGAATGGGTTGAAAGTTGGCGTGCAGTGTTGTTTTGTTGTAGGTAGACCGCCTGCCAAGTTTCATCGCATTCGGAGTCCGTTTGACACCCCAACGGATAACTATAGCGACAATATGGTCGGTCAAATCGTCGGACGTTTTCGGTCTCCGGAAACAATCGCCGGGCCTTCTCTCTTCTCTTTTCTCAGCCTAAAGCTTTCTGCACAGTCCGCTGTCAACCGCCAGGCCCTGAAACCCTCTCTGCACAGTGCATCAAACCCCTCGCGTGCGTCCGGAAGTTGTCCCGAACCCGGCCCAGACAGTCATTTCCGTTGTGTCCGGATCATCCCCAAACATCTACAAAACGTCTCTGTTTTGTTAATTGGACTTCCCAACAAATTTTCTCTTGACCGCTCAATTTTATTGGAGGGACGGATTAGCCCCTACCCAAATATCCACATGCTATATATGTATCAGTCCAACCCTAAAAATTAGGAACTTTGTCCCTCCACCGCCGCCATCGGGTCGCATCCCACCTCGGGATCGCCTCGCCCGATCCTCCTCAATCCCCTCGCGCAACCAGTGCATTCCATCGATCCATCCATCCAACCGTATCTCCCAGCGCCCACCTCACCCCGAGCAGCTCGTGAGGCCCCGACCTCCTCAGCTCGTCCGGCCCAGCAGCAACCTTGCCGGAGCTGCACCTGCGTCCCCGCCGGCGACCACCTCCATCAGGCTGGACCCCGCACCCGCTCGCTACTTCTCCTTCCCTTCTTCTCTCATTCCCTCTGGTTTCCTCTCTCACATGTGGTCTCTCTTCTCCATAAAAATTCACAGGCCACCATGGACAGCCCTAGGAGCTCCCTCGCAGCCGCCGGATCTGGCGCCTCACCAGAGAACGCCGTCCATGCCCGGTTTCAGCTGCCCCTGCTCCCTGTTGAGCCTCCCTGCCCTGGATCTAGTCGTCCCCATGATGTCCCGCCGCGCCAAGCCCCTCCTGCCGCGGGTCTCCTTCGCTGCATCGATGCGGCATCAGTTCGGGCAGAGGAGGATGGCGCCTCTGCATCGACACCCCGCGCGTCGCCTGCGTGCATTGACCACTATGCGAGGCCCAGCGTTGCCCAAGGCCCAGCAATGTCTTCTTGTCACCAGATCCGGCCCAGCCGCTTCTCCACTTTCGGCCCATGGCCCGATGTGAGCATAGCCCAGCCCCTCCGCTATTCTGTGCCTCTGCATCTGATAGTTATGTTGCGCCTATTGCCTAACTGGGCCTCTCCTTAGATTCAGCCCAGTATAGTTTTTTTCCTGTTCTATGAATTTGTCTATTTTTCCAGAAAACTGTTGTTTTACAGAAAAGTCCCTAGACAACATGCATATATAACTCACAAACCGTGCATTGGATTAAAACAAACTTAATATGGAAGTTGCTTAGAATTTTGTATAGTTTCATAATATGTCATTTTCATACATGTTTAAAATGCTTAAAAAGTTTTTTGCTTAAATTTGCTCCTATGCCATGTTAAAATGCTTTATTTCATAACTAAATAACTGTAACTCCGAATTTAATAAACTTTATATGTAAATGGGGTGAAAAAATGCCTAGTTTAACATGGTGTACTTGTTTTGCATGTTTAATAATTCTAAAATTTTGCCTAGGGAAGAACAGTACCAAATCTATAAAATGCTCATGAGGATTTTCTGGACTTGTTGTTTTGTTGTTCCGGCCTCATTCAAACTTGCCTAGATAGGTAGTTTTCATTATGCTTCACCTCTTGCCATGCTAACAACATTTAATATTGTTGAGTACATAAACAAGATCGAACTAAATAAGTCACTCGGTGTTTCGTCAATATGCAACGGAGTTGCATATTGAGCTCCACTTAATTTGTAGGGTTGTTTGTGCACTTTGCCATGCCATGCCTCATTAAACCGGACATGCATCATACTTGTTTGCGCATCGTGCCATGCTTATGTGGTGGTTGTTTACTATGTTGTGTGCTTCTTTCCGGTGTTGCTTCTTCGGGTTAGTTCCGATAACATCGCGTTTGTGAGGAACCGTTCGACTACGTCCATTTGTCTTCTTCATGGACTCGTTCTTCTTCCTTGCGGGATTTCAGGCAAGATGACCATACCCTCAAAATCATTTCTATCTTTACTTGCTAGTTGCTCGCTCTTTTGCTATGCCTATGCTGCGATACCTACCACTTGCTTTGTCATGCCTCCCATATTGTTAAGCCAGGCCTCTAACCCACCTTGTCCTAGCAAAACCATTGTTTGGCTATGTTACCGCGTTGCTCAGCCCCTCTTATAGCGTTGTTAGTTGCAGGTGAAGATTGGAGTTTGTTCCATGTTGTAACATGGATATTTTGTTGGGATATCACAATATCTCTTATTTAATTAATGCATGTATATACTTGGTAAAGGGTGGAAGGCTCGGCCTTATGCCTGGTGTTTTGTTCACTCTTGCCGCCCTAGTTTCCGTCATATCGGTGTTATGTTCCCGGATTTTGCGTTCCTTACACAGTTGGGTTATAATGGGAACCCCTTGACAGTTCGCTTTGAATAAAACTCCTCCAGCAAGGCCCAACCTTGGTTTTACCATTCGCCACCTAGCCTTTTTCCCTTGGGAGTCGCGCATCCCGAGGGTCATCTTTATTTTAACCCCCCCGGGCTAGTGCTTGTCTAAGTGTTGGTCTAAACTAGAGCCACTTGCAGCGCCACCTCGGGGAAACTTGAGGGCTGGTTTTAGCTGTACATAGTGTTCATCCGATGTTGCCCTGAGAGCGAGATATGTGCAGCTCCTATCAGGATGTCGGCGCATCGGGCGGTCTTGCTGGACTTGTTTTACCATTGTCAAGGATGTCTTGTAACCGGGATGCCGAGTCTGATCGGATTGTCTTGGGAGAAGGAATATCCTTCGTTGACCATGAGAGCTTGTGATGGGCTAAGTTGGGACACCCCTGCAGGGTTTTGAAGTTTCGAAAGCCGTGCCCGCGGTTATGGGCAGATGGGAATTTGTTAATGTCCGGTTGTAGAAAACCTGAAGTTGATCTTAATTAAAATGCATCAACCGCGTGTGTAACCGTCATGGTCTCTTTTCGGAGGAGTCCAGGAAGTCTACACGGTGTTGGAGTAATGCTTGACGTAGGTTGTTCTAGGATCACTTTGTGATCATAGTTATTCGACCGTGCTTCTGCCTTCTCTTCTCGCTCTCATTTGCGTATGTTAGCCACCAAATATGCTAGTCGCTTGCTGCAGCTCCCTACCTATAAGCTTAAATAGTCTTGATCGTGAGGGTGTGAGATTGATGAGTCCCCGTGACTCACAGATACTTCCAAAACCAGATTGCAGGTGCCGATGAAAAGATGCAGGTGAAGCAACCGAGATCAAGGAGGAGCTCGATGAAGATCTCGTTCATTGTGTTGTTTCGTTTTAGTTGATCAGTGGTGGAGCCCAGTTGGGACGATCGAGGATCTGTGTAGCATTTGGGGTAGTCTTCTTTTATTTTGGTTCCGTAGTCGGACCTTGATTGTATCTGATTGATGTAATGCTTTATTCATGTATTGTGTGAAGTGGCGATTGTAAGCCAACTATGTATCTCTTTCCCTTTATGTATTACATGGGTTGTTTGCGAAGATTACCTCACTTGCGACATTGCTTTCAATGCGGTTATGCCTCTAAGTCGTGCTTCGACACGTGGGAGATATAGCCGCATCGAGGGCGTTACAATGCAATAGTAGCAGCAGTGGAACATTCAGCAACAGAAGTAGCGTTATCAGGCTCAATGCATTTTAGACATGGTGGTTCAAATCCTTCCTGAGCGAGACTGATCTATTGAGCGCGAAGTGACTCGTTTTCCTTTTGAAGATCTTCATGAATTTCTCTCAATTTCTCAAGTTCTTGCTTCCTTTGAAGATAATAATAATAGGAAAGCTTTTCATGAGTTGTTGAGAGCGTTTCATGACGACTTTCAAGTTCCTCATACTTAACATGAAGATTTTTTATGTCTTCATTTAAGGACTGAGATTGAGTCATTTCCGTGTCCAACAGGTCATCGCTTTTGTCTAACAGTTCTTGAATATGTTCCATAGCTCTGTGTTGTTCAGTTGCAATTTTAGCAAGTGTTTTGTAGCTAGGTTTGGAATCATAGTCAGAGTCATCTTCACTGGATGTTTGATAGTGAGCATTGCATGAGTTTACCTCGGCACCACGTGCCATAAAGCAATAGGTGGGAGCGGAGTCATCCTTCTCATCGGCGTGGGTGATGGAACCATTGCCATCAGTGTTGAAGATGGACTTGGCAACGTAGGCTATAGCCAGACTTGCGACGCCAGAGTTGGACTCCTCCTCAGACTCCACCTCCGCCTCCTCAGAAGCAGACTCCTCCTCTGAATCCATTTCCTTGCCAACAAACGCACGAGCCTTGCCAGACGAGCTCTTCTTGTGTGATGAAGACTTTGAGGAAGACTTGGAAGAAGACTTTGAGTATTTCTTCTTCTTCTTGTCGCCAGAATCATATTCCTTGCTCTTCTTCTTCTTGTTCTCATTGTCCCACTGCGGACACTCAGAGATGTAGTAACCAGGTTTCTTGCACTTGTGGCATGTTCTCTTCTTGTAGTCATGAGGAGAAGCTTCATCATTCCTTGAGCTGGATCGTAAAGACTTTCTGAAGCCTTTCTTCTTGGTGAATTTCTGGAACTTCTTCACAAGCATAGCAAGCTCCTTTCCAGTGTCTTCAGGATCATCAGAATTGTAGTCAGATTCTTCTTCAGATGAGGAAATAGCTTTTGCCTTCAAGGCGCGAGTACGGCCATAGTTGGGACCGTAGATATCTCTTTTCTCAGAAAGCTAAAACTCATGTGTGTTGAGCCTTTCAAGTATGTCAGACGGATCGAGTGTCTTGAAGTCAGGGCGTTCTTGAATCATCAGGGCTAGGTGTCAAACGAGCTGTCAAGTGATCTCAGGAGCGTCTTGACGATTTCATGTTTGGTGATCTCAGTAGCGCCGAGACTTGAAGCTCATTTGTGATGCCAGTGAGGCGATCAAACGTGAGCTGAACATTCTCATTGTCGTTTCTCTTGAAGCGGTTGAAGAGGTTGCGAAGGACACTGATCCTTTGATCTCTCTGGGTTGAGACGCCTTCGTTGACCTTGGAGAGCCAGTCCCAAACTAGTTTTGATGTTTCCAGAGCACTCACACGGCCATATTGTCCTTTGGTCAGATGACCATAGATGATGTTCTTGGCAGTAGAATCCAGTTGAACGAACTTCTTGATATCAGCATGGGTCGTAGACCTTGGGGAACACCATTCTTGATGACATACCAGAGGTCAACATCAATGGCTTCAAGATGCATACGCATCTTATTCTTCCAGTAGGGATATTCTGTTCCATCAAAGACGTGGCACGCAGCAGAGACTTTTATTATCCCTGCAGTTGACATAGCTAAAACTCTAGGTGGTTAAACCGAATCACACAGAACAAGGGAGTACCTTGCTCTGATACCAATTGAAAGTGCTTGTGATCGACTAGAGGGGAGGTGAATAGGCGATTTTTATGAAAGTCTTCAAAACATGGAAGTTTCGAAGACAAATGATAGAAATGAACCTATAAACATGCAGCGGAAGGTAGACTACACTAGGCAAGCCATAGTCAAGTATAAAATGAAGTGAAAGCACGAAGACTAATATCAGCTAGGCAGTATGGATCAGGATGGAAGATAGTATGAAGCCAATCAGAACAAACAATCACACAGTGAAGACAAATAGATAATGCAAGCTGGCAATGACTTTACAAGGACCAACTGTAAATAAGAGAAGGAAAGGATAGAACCAGTTGCTTGTTGAAGACAATGATTTGTTGGACCAGTTCCAGTTGCTGTGACAATTGTACGTCTGGTTAGGGAGGCTGAGATTTAACTCAGAAGACCTTGTCTTCACCTTATTCCCCTTGAGCTAAGGACACCTAGTCCTCGCCCAATCACTCAGGTAAGTCTTCAAGGTAGACTTCCAAACCTTCATAGACTTCGTTCACCGGCGATCCACAATGACTCTTGGATACTCAGAACGCGACGCCTAACCGGCTAGAGGATTAACAATCCTCAAGTGTAACAAGTCTTCAGATCACACAGACAGGAAGACTTCGGTGATGCCTAACACTCTTTGGCTCTGGGTGTTTAGGGCTTTGTCCTCGCAAGGATATCTCTCTCTCAAAGGCATCGAGGTGGGTTTCTCTCAAAGGACAAAAGCCATGTACTAACTCTGAGCAGCCAACCAATTTATGGTGTAGCGGGTGGGCTATTATAGCCACTAGGCAACCCGACCTAAATTGTCTGAAATGACCCTGGGTCACTAAGGAACTGACATGTGTTCCAACGGTCAGATTTCAAACACACGCGACAAATTACTTGGGCTACAAGTAAAGCTGACTTATCCAGCTCTGTATAAGTTTTGCTCTCATTGTGTTCGCTCGAAGACATAGGATTGGGGTTAAGCATCACTTCAGTCACTCTGACTTTGTTCACTGGGACCCCACTTAATAGTACGGTGGTTCCTATGACTAAACAAAGAAGAAAAGGAAACAATGAAACAACTAAGTCTTCGCGCTCCATAGTCTTCACGTGATGTCTTCTCTTGTCATAGTCTTCAATGTGAATATCTTCACATACCACCTTTGTCTGCAATGTCTTCATACATTTTTAGGGGTCATCTCCGGTAGGTAAACCGAATCAATGAGGGACTACTACCTGTGTTGTCCCGCAATTCTCACAAACACATTAGTCCCTCAACCAGGTTTGTCGTCAATACTCCAAAACCAACTAGGGGTGGCACTAGATGCACTTACAAGAAGAAAACAACAAAGTAAACAACCATCACATAAGCATGGCATGATGCACAACCAAGTATGTTGCATTTGCGGTTTAATGAGGCATGGTATGGCAAAGTGCACAAGCAAAACTACAAGTTAAGTGGAGCTCAATATGCAACGAGTTGCATATTGATGGAACACCACATTCAAGTTATTTAGTTCGATCTCGTTTATGTACCAACAATATTAAATATTGATTAACATGGCAAGAGGTGAAGCATAATTAAACTAACTATCTAGTTAAGTTTAAATGAGGCCGGAAATAAACAAACAACAATTCCGGAAAATCCTCATATGCAAATTATGGATTTGTTACTGTTCTGTCGTAAAGCATATTTTAGAGTTGTTCAACATGCAAGATGAAAGCACCATGTTAAACTAGGCATTTTTTTACCCCATTTACATATAAAGTTTATTAAATTTGGAGCTACGGTTATTTAGTTATGAAAATAAATCATTTTAACATGGCATATGAGCAAATTAAACACAAACTACATTTTGAACATTTTAACATGTATGAAAGTGGCATATTATTAATCTACACAAAATTCTAAGTATTTTTCATATAAAGTTTAATTAATTCCGATGCATGGTTATTTAGGTGTGAGCATTTTAAATGATGGCATATTCTGTAATTATGCATGTGAAGGAAAATTAGTAAATTCGCAGAACTAAAAAAACATCTATGGGCTGAATCTGGTGCAAGTTGGGCCAACTGAAAAAACAAAAGAGGCGCTGCTGGGGGGTCTCACCATGGGCCAAGGCCCAGTTCGGGTGAGAGGGGCAGTTGGGATGCGGTCAACGCGAGCGCTCTCCTCGCTCGCTCGATCTGGCAGCGGCGCGAGCAAAGGCGCGATGCAGGGGAACTTGGCGGCGGGGACGGCTCGACCAAATTGGCCTAGTTGGTTTGGCGCAGGAGGTCCACACGGGTACTCGACAGGGTCAACACGGGGATCGATCAGGGGAGCTGGTTCGTAGATGAAGCAGACGAGGCTGGCGGGCGAGGCGGAGGTGCCTTCAACGCACGCGTGATGCAGGGGAACTTGGCGCAACTCCAGTGAGCTAAGGACTCCGGCGGGACGGCTGGGATGGAGCGGACGAGCGGATCTAGCCCTATGGAGCCGATCTGACCAGAGGCGAGGCGTGGAACGAGGCGGTGATGGAGCTTCAGGTTCAGGCAGCCATGGCGGGGAGGCGCTCCGGCGAGGTAGGGGACGGCCGGAGGTCGGGGATGGACTAGACCATCCATTTCCGAGTTAGATCCGGTGAAGGCTTGAGGTCCAGGAGCCATGGCATCATCGGGAGCTCCTGAGGTCATCCATGGCAGAGAGGGAGAGAGGTTCGAGAGGAAGAAACGCGACAGGGTGAGAGAGAAGAGTAGACAGAGGATCGGATGGACCTAGTCGGGGAGGGCCGGTGTGGTCCAGCCTGGCGGTTCTGGTTGGCTCGGTGGGTGGATCGGGAGGCAGGGGAGTACCCTGATTGGAGCCACGGGGAAAAACGAGGTGGATCTCGCGGCTGGCGGTGGGACAGGACTTATGGGGCAAGCTCCCTAGGATCTAGGGTTGTCCACTATATATAGCAATAGGATTTTTGGGTAGGGGCTAATCCGGTCCGTCTAATCTAAAATGGACGGTCGAGAGAAAAAATAGGTAGGGAGTCCAAAAACGAAAACGAAGATGTTTTACACACGTTTGGGGATGATCCGGATCAAACCGTGATGACTGTCCGGGTCGGGTCCGGGACAGCTTTCAGACGCGCACACAAGGAGGGCCGCGGGCTGACGAGAGAGGTGAGGTTGGGCCTGGCGTTAGGTAGTGGACTATGTAGAGGGCCTTGGGCTCAGAGGAGAGGAAAGAAGGAAGCCCTGCAACCGTTTCCGAAGACTGAAAATGTCCGACCTTTGACCGGCTATACTGCCGCTATAGTTAATCGTTGGGGCGTCAAACGAACTTCGAATGAGATGAAACTTGGCAGTCGACCTACTAACAACATAAAAACACCGCATGCCAACTTTCAACCCATTCCGAGAACATTTTCCAGCCACTCATATAATAATATTTCGGACATGGCACGAGCGCGTGCGAGTGTGTCTGGGCTCAGAACTGACAACGGAAGGAACGGGGAGACCGGGACGGATGCAAGTTTAGAAAACATGATGATGCAATGCACATGATGACATGCCGAGATGCAACATGCAAGCAAAAGACACGGCAACGACGGCGAATAACTGGAAGACACCTGGCACATCGGTCTCGGGGCGTTACAAAACTATTCTCAAGTCAGATTCCGTAGCTATGTGTCACGGGATTTCCGTAGCCACCTATGGGACCGGGTGGCCCCTTGTTGGTTCGGTAGGGGGACGGTGCATTGCACAAAGAGTAGACCAGTGTACGGCCGCGCGGCAGAGAGCACACAATCGATTTACCCAGGTTTAGGCCGCCGCGAGGCATAAGACCCTACTCCGGCTTTAGTGGATTGATGGAGGAATGTATGTGGTGATGCATAGTATAGTTGCCCGGCAAGGATATCCCGAGGTGACTACGTGTATGTGGTGGCTTGGGGTTGTCAACTTTCCAACCTTCTAACCCCTCCCTACAAGTGTCATGGGCCTCCTTTTATAGATTAAGTGGTCACCACAGTGGCAAAGTGGTCATTATCCAGTGATATGATAGCAAACAATGCTATCATACCTAACTCTACAGGTTGACAGGGTTCATTAAATGCACCACTTAGTGTCACATCACCGGGTGCCCGGCAAGGCCTGTCGGTCTATCTTGCCTGCTCCGCATCTACTCTCTTGACACGTCGCAGGACAGGTGTCATCTATAGGCTTCTCTGTAGGAAATGGCTGCCATGTGGCGAATAGTTACCACTTATTCGTCTTGCGGCTTGACACTGCACAGATTGGCGACGTGAGTCGTATTTAAGTGGTTGGTGGGACGGTTCTTCCCCCGCGGACCCCGGCAGACCCTGCTGGGGAGCCTTGGTTGTTTGCTTCTGGTGGTGGCCTCGCCCCTTGCCAGGCTCGCCTGCCCGGCAAGGGAGACCATTCCCTTGCTGATACCTTGCTTCTTAGGCCCAACTTTAGTCCATTTGAGCTGCATGTTGGCTCTCAAAATCTCTTGGTTCTCCAATCTCTGTCTCAAGCTGGTGCTTCTATCTTGATCTTGTGCATGTGCATGGTTGGTCAACAGACACAGGGTTTGTTTCACCGACAGAAGCCCTCGGGCCTGCCCCGAACGCGTTGCTGAGCGTCGTCGGGGCAGGGCCTAATAAGTGCACATGCAAAGGTTGCTAAAGAGGTTGGCCCCATAAGTTCTCCATTGCTGCTGCTTTAGCCTTGATTCCGGGCCAGTTTCCATTTTTTTCCCGTGTGTGGCACAAAGCCAGTAGTGGTGGGGTTGCTCCAGTAATGGCCCGTGAATGACTTTAATGCACGGGGTAGAAACTGCCAATTTACTCTTCCCACAGCACACCCTTATCCTTAGCCACATATGCAACATGCATCGCGCGAGGTAGGTAACGGAGGCATGTGTCACGGGAGAGTACCTTGGGAAGGGCCCACCCGTTTTGAATTGGCAGAGGAGGGCGGTGATCTCCCATGGATCGAGCCGCTGCCCTCCCCGCTCGGCCTATAAAAGGGAGGAGCGGAGGAGGGCGGAGTCATCCATTTCTATGGTACTCTTCTCCTCATCTTCTGTTTCAGCTGGTCATGCTTGAGAAGGAAGCCTGGGGCCAGACCCCGGGCTCTGGCTTGGGGCATCCTCATGCTGGTGTTGATGCTTGGGGAGTGAGCCTGGTCCTTGGCGTGGTGAATCTTTTGGTCTCTTCAATGCTCGTCCAGGAGGAGGGGGTGGAGATTGTTGGTAATCCCAGCATCGCCCCTCCCGGAGGTCCTGGAGTTGATGTCGACGGGAGGCACGCCTTCCTGCCCGCCAAGGTGGGGCACGGCACGCCTCGAGCCTCCTGGCCATCCTGGCTGCTTGCTGTTTCTCTACCGGGGGCGCTGGACTGGGGCCTCGGCCTCCTCCCGGAGTGTTGTTGATGGAGATGAAGCCTGGGGAGAAGGAGAAGATGGGAGGCAGGCCGCCCAGTGGGAGCACGACCGCACCGACGCGTTCGTGTCATACTAGGGAACTGCTGCCCGTTGGCCTGGCTCTTCCCCCTTTTCCCGGCGCAGTCATCACCATTTCTTCTGGTTGCTGGGAAAAGGCTCATTCCCGTGGTGCTCACGCTTCCTTTTGGGGTCTTCTGACTAGGCGTCGGCGTCTTGTTCTGCTAGTCCTGTGGTGGAGCCCCCCTCCCGATTCCGGGGGTGGTAACCTGGGGGTCGTCGCGGTGCCCAGCACGTCTTCCTCCTTCACAGCCTCGCCACTCCCGACCTTGTCAGGATGGGGTTGCCAGCCCCTGACAAGGATTGGGGCGGCGTGGTGCCGGCACCGTGCCCATCCTCTTCTCTTCCCACCACAATACCTGGGATAAGAGGGACAGGGAGAGCAGTTTACGGAGCACTTATCTTTTTTCAATCTTAAACCTATAGGCAATTGCCAAGTTTCAATTCCAATAATGTAATCTCTCGAGTCCATTTTGTGTTCTGTAATGCTTGTACTTGTATTCGCATGTCAATTGAAGAGATAAGCCTTGCCGAGAACTCATGAATGTATATGTCCATGCAGAGTGCCTCTTTATTGTAATTAAACTAGTTTTCCCGGCAAGATATCCCGTCGGCACCCTTTTCGTCTGCCAGAGAACCATGTTTGCCGGGGCACTGACCGAGGTGCCAGCCCCCCGCCCACTTATAACCCACTAGTATAGGGGATCGCAACCGTTTTTGAGGGTAGAGTATTCAACCCAAATTTATAGATTCGACACAAGGAGAGCCAAAGAATATTTGGAAGTATTAGCAGCTGAGTTGTCAATTCAACCACACCTGGAGATTAATTATCTGGAGCAAGTAATCAGTAGCACCGTAATATGATAGTTTTGATAGTATTGACAGCAGCAATAGTAACAGTAACAGTGATAGCGGTAATTTTGTAGCAAGTGTAACAATGATGAAAGCAGTAGTAGCTTAGCAGAAACAATATAAGACAAATTCGTAGGCATTGGATCAGTGACTTGTTGGATGATGTTCATCATGTGACAGTTATAACCTAGGGCTATTCGGCCCTATCTCCAGTTCATCGATATAATGTAGGCATGTATTCCGTAAATAGTCAAACATGCTTTATTAAAAGAACTTACATGCCATCTTTCGTCCTACCCTCCAGTGGCAGTGGGGCCCATATTGGAAACTAAGGGATATTAAGGCCTTCTTTTAATAGAGAACCGGAACAATGCATTAACACATAGTGAATACATAAACTCCTCAAACTACGGTAATCATCGGAAGAAGTCCCGGTTATTGTCACTCTGGGGTTACCGGATCGTAACACGTAGTAGGTGACTATAACTTGCAAGATCAGATTTAGAACATGGATATAATGATGATAACATAAACGCTTCAGATCTAAAATCATGGCATCCGGGCCCAAAGTGACAATCATTAAGCGTGGCAAAGTCATAGCAACATCAATCTTAGAACATGGTGGATACTAGGGATCAAGCCCTAACAAAACTAACTCTATTACATGATGAATCTCATCCAACTCCTCACTGACCAGCGAGCCTATGAAGAAATTACTCACTCCCGGTGGGGAGCATTATGGAATTGGCGATGGAGAAGGGTCAGTGATGACGAAGAACGAGCAACCCCCTCTCCGGAGCCCCAAACTGACTCCAGATCTGCCCTCCCAAGGAGGAACAGGGCTTGGCGGCGGCTCCGTCTCGTGGATCGCGATAGTTCTTTCTCCCTGATTTTTTTCTTTGAAAATAGGATTTTATAGCGTTGGTTTCATGGTTAGCGGGCCACCAGGTAGGGACAACCCACTTGGGCGTGCCAGGAGAGGGTGGTGCGCCCTGTTGGGTTGTGCCCACCCAGGTGCCCCTCTCCGGCAGGTCTAGGCTCCAGAAATTCTTATTATTGATATAAAAAATCCTCGCGAAGTTTTGTTCCATTCCGAGAACTTCTATTTCTGCACAAAAACAACATCATGGTAGTTCTGCTGAAAACAATGTCAGTCCGGGGTTAGTTTCATTCAAATCATGCAAACTAGAGTCCAAAACAAGTGGAAAAACATTATGAAAAGTAGATACGTTGGAGACGTATCAACTCCCCATGCTTAAACATTTGCTTGTCCTCAAGCAATTCAGTTGATAAACTGAAAGTGAAAAAGAAAAACTTTTACAAACACTTTTACTCTTGTTTGAATAAATAAGCTTAAACAGCACCCATGTTTTTAGCCAACATTATAACTAACCATGTCAAAAATAACTGTTTAATATCATAATGATTCATATCAATGACATAATCAGCTAGCGGGCAATAATAAGATATCTCAAACGATAACACGTTCTCAATGCAACCATGATATAATATAACAATAGTGGTATCTCCCCAGCCCTTTCTGAGACCGCAAAACATAAATGCAGAGCACCTCCAAAGTTCAAGCAATGACTAAACATTATAATTCATGGTAGGAAAGATCTAGTCATGATGCACCCAACATTAGCGACACACAATGCATAAATCATGACAGTTGTGCTCCCTCAGTTTCTGGCGCTTGTTTTAGAAGGTGGTGACACAACATAAAATTAAATAGATAGTCCCTTCACAGAGGAAAGCAGTGATTTGCAGAGGTGCTAGAGCTCGATTTTTAAAATAGAGGTAAATGATTATTTTGGGGCATGCACCCTTCTCATTTACTTCACGACTATCAGTTACCAATATTTCCCATGCTAAACAAGCTACTGGTGGTTCCCAAGTGATAAAAGTAAAGGTTTTGACTCCATTTGGAGTTTTTGTATGATTATTTGAGCGATTAACTCGTTTTGTATTTTGTAATTTGGGACTGGGCATCCCTAATACTGCCCTTTTCTCGTGCGATGGCGAGTGAATAAACACTCGACCTGGGAATAACCCGCTTAGCATGGAATATACCGACTACCTCCTGTCATTCCATGAACAATCCAGTCACACAAAATGGATATTTTTAGAAGTTTTTAGAGGTGGCACATGAAAATTTACGACGGCAGGGTAATACCGTATATAGGTAGGTATGGTGGACTCATCTGGAATAACTTTCGGTTCAAGGTTTTTGATGTACAAGCAGATTTCCCACTTAGTACAGGCGAAGGCTAGCAATTAGATTGAGAAGTGGCCAGCAAGAGAGCAACACCGATCATAACCATGCATTATGCATAAGTAACATTGGACACTAGCATAAGTAGGATATGAACACCATGAACATAAATATCATAGAGGATATGTTGGTTTTGATTCAACTACATGCATGAACATCTGCCAATTCAAGACACTCGAACGTTCAGAGGAGGATACCATATCATCATACGACATCACAATCATTTTAACGCAATGTTGATATCCAAGATAAGTCATTATCAACTCCTGGCTACTTAAGCATGGCATGAGAAACTATAATCTCTAATTGTCATTGCAAACATGTTTAATCATAATGGGCTGCATCGTGGATACTAGGTTAAACATATTTACACAGACAAAACAAGTCGAGTTCATATCAGTTTCTCTCTGCCACAGCCAGTTCATCGAATGTCGTCATTATTGCCTTTCACTTGCACGACCGAATGATATGAAAATAATAATAAGAATAATGCAAGAGTGCCATGGACTAAGATGGAATCTGCAAACATTATATTCAACGGGAGAAGACAAGGTAAAATGTGCTCTTTATTAGTTCAACAGTTACTCAAATGAGAGCCACTCAACATTTTCATCGTGGTCTTCAAGTTAGTACAACTCCAATAAAAAAGAAAAGAAATTCAGAGAAACACACTGAAATATTTTTGGAGTTTTTGGTATTCTTGGACAAGCAAATAAAAGAAAAAAGCAAAATGAGAAAAACTATTTACACGGGAAAGTTCCCAACAAGCAAAAGTAGAACAAGGAAATCTTTTTGGTTTTCTTTTTAATAACACTACTAAGCATGCATTGAAAGTAAATTAACTATAATTAATTTTTTGTGAAGTTTTTCAAACACACAAGAAGAAAGTAAGGAAATAAATATAAGCATGGATGATACAATGAAAAAGTGTGAGCACCGACAAATGAAATAAGTGAACATGAATGTAAAGTCGGTGGAAACACGTACTCCCCCAAGCTTAGGCTTTTGGCCTAACTTGGTAGTCGATTAGTATCCTGGAGGGTAGTAGTCGGCGCAGTAGCTCACGGAGGCTCTTGGTGCGGATGGCTCGGCCCGCCGTGCTGTCTCTACTGCTATGTTGGGAGCTCAGGCCTCGCTCTCGAGAACAAAATATCTTCCCTTGCTCTGATAATCAAAAAGAGGAGGCACAGGCAAATATGTTTGCACTACAGATGTTTGGTTAAATAAAAGACTATAAGTGAAGTTATAAGCCTTTCCCTTGAGAATCTTATGGTCTTTTAAGGTGTTAACATCTAAATACTACGTGGGTAGAATAGGATCAAAGGGCAGAGGTGAAGCACCCAACCCTTCTGCAAAACGCGTGGCATAAATTCCACCATAGCACCAGCCGCTGTTAGCGTTGTGTTGAAGTCTGCGTCAACAATGGCTGCAAGGTTATAATTCCTTTCATCGATGAGAGCAGTACGTATGAGGCTCAAGTTTGGAGCACAAAGTGTGCTACAGTCTTGCTTGCCTACTATGCATTTCCCGTTAAATAACACAAAGTACTGAATTGCGGGAAAATGAATGCTCTTTATTCTACCTTGAGTCACTCCCCTCCTTTAACCGTAACAAAGGCACATCAAGGATGTTTCGAACTCAGCCTTTGGTGGTTCGTCAAGCGAACCCGAAAATGGAAGCTTGAAGTGATAAGAAAAATTCTCTAGTGAGAGGTTAAATGGACTATCATAAAGAATAAACAACACCCTAGACTCATGTGGAAAATATTTAAATCCTTTGACAAATGATTCAGTGAGAAGTTGGTGTTGTTCACACTTATCTGAAAGGTAGGGACCGAGACCAGCATTGTGAACATGTTGCTCAAATTCCTCAATGCCCACACGGACCATATACTCATCGCAAGGCCATAAGCATGTTTTGGTGGCGGCATCTCGCGTGGAACTTTCATTTGGTTCAACATAAGACCGGCGAGCAGAACTGTCACTAAAGATTCCCCCGAGGATCGTCTCCTCGAAGAACTCCTTCCAAACAGGTTCATCATGTCCGCGTACAATTTTCTGAAAATAAATTTTTTGGGGTGATAAAACTTTGTCAACAAAACTTTGTAAAATTGTTAGCAACTACTCATAGGGATACATAGAAGCCAGAGCAATCATTCAAACTAATTAGAACACTAAGAATTTAACATGCAAGCACATATATTGCAGCCCCAAGAGTAGCTAATTATTCAAAATATAAACCACCAAAGCAAAAACTAATTGGACAAACGGTGGAGTCACATACCAAGCAACAATCCCCCGAAACAGTTTCGGAAATGGAGCTTCAAGCAAAGAGATCGAAATCTCCGGGTTTGAGCTCAAGAACACGGGGGAGAGAGCAATGGAGATATTTTTCTGGAGGTAAGTGATGATGTGGGATGAAGAGGTACGCGAGGGGGCCCATGGGGGGACCACAACCCACTAGGGTGCGACTAGGGGTCCTGGCGCGCCTAGGTGGGATGTGCACACCTGGTGCACCTCCCTCTTGTATTATTTGCCCCAGAAATTCGGAAATATTTAGAAAAAAATCGTGTAAATTTTTCAGGGCATTCTGAGAAATTTTATTTTTGGGTCATTTTTTATTGCACTGGAAATTCAGAAAACAGAGAAAACATGTCATTTTCTTTTATTTAACTAATAAAACAGAAAACAAAAGTAAGGACAGAAGGTAGTGCTTACTAAATTCATCAACTTCATACCGTTCAAAAATGATCCATTAATAAGGTTTATCTGGTCTTATTAACAACCACTTTCGATTAGCATCAAACCAAAGAACTTTCATAAATCACTAAGTTATCTCAATGGGGATATGCATTTCCCAAACAATGAGCATTTCATATTTCTTTTTGACAGTAGGTAGATGTATTTGAAAACTTCCAATAGTGATTATCGGAGATTTTTTAATAACATTAGTACCATTCACTTGGAATTGTTTCTTCGAAAAGTACACCGTGTGCTCATTGCCATTAATATGAAAAGTGGCCCTGCTTTTATTGAAATAAATAACAGCCCCTGCAGTATTCAAGAATGGTCTACCAAGGATAATCGACATGTTGTCGTCCTTGGGCATCTCAAGTGTAACAAAGTCAGTCAAAATAGTAACATTAGCAAGGCCACATCCTCACAGATACCGATAGGTATGGCAGTTGATTTGTCAGCCATTTGCAAAGATATTTCAGTAGGTGTGAGTTTATTCAAGTCAAATCTTTTATATAAAGAGAAAGGCATAACACTAACACTAGCTTCTACATCACACAAAGCAGTTTCCACATAATTCTTTTTGATAGAGCAAGGTATAGTTGGTATTCCTGGATCTCCAAGTTTCTTAGGTACTCCACCTTTAAAAGTGTAATTAGCAAGCATAGTGGAGATTTCAGCTTCCGGTATTTTGTCTTATTTGTGATGATGTCTTCCATATACTTTGCATGTGGAGGCATTTTCAAGATCTCAGCAAAGCGTTCAAATTCTTCATGATCTTTCCTTTTAGTTGACTTGGGTGGAAAAGGCATAGGTTTTGGACCCATGGTTCTCTTTCTTTACTGTGTTTTCTAGCAACAAAGTCTCTTTTGTCATATCTTTTATTTTTAGGTTGTGGGTTATCAAGATCAACAGGTGGTTCTATCTCAACATCATTGTGTGGTTCTTTATCATTGGTTGGTTGAGAGTCTTCATGAACCTCATCATTATCTTTTTCATTATCATTAGGTGAGTGTTCATTACCAGATTGAGTTTCAGCCTCTAAGATAGAAACTTCATTATCATTGTCAGGAAGTTTTTCTATTTGAGGTTCACTAGGAGCATGTGAAGTCCTATCATTCTTCTTTTCCTTTTTCTTTCTAGAAGAAATAGGTGCACTAGTGTTAGCTCTTTTTGAATCTTGTTCGATTCTTTTAGGGTGTCCCTCAGGATAAAGTGGTTCCTGAGTCATTTTACCTCCTCTAGTTGAAAGTCTAACAGCAAAGTCATGCATATTATTATTCATTTCATCAAGCAATTCTCTTTGAGATTTAGCAACTTGTTCTAATTGAGTTTGAACCATAGAAGCCTGTTTTCCAACACCTCTAACATCATTTGATATTCTAAATAACAAGTCACTTGAGCGAGCAAGCATATCATAATTGTATTTCAATTGTTTCATAACATTTGCATTGAAGTGATCTTGTTTTCTAATATAATTTTCAAACTCATAAAGGCATTGGCTAGGATGCATATTGTGAGGATTGTCATTATCATTGAACTTCATAAGAGAATTTACCTCTACCACCTTAGGTAGAGGTGGTGTATTCCATGTATTTCTTCAATAGGAGGTAAATTTTTAACATCCTCAACTTTAATACCTTTTTCCTTCATAGATTTCTTTGCCTCTTGCATATCTTCAGGACTAAGATATAATATACCCCTCTTCTTCGGAGTGGGTGTAGGCGGTGGTTCAGGAAGAGTCCAATCATCATAGTTTTTCAATATGTTATTCAATAATTCTTCAGCTTGTCCAAGAGTTCGTTCCCTGAAAACACAACCAACACAACTATCTAGGAAGTCCCTAGAAGCATTAGTTAGTCCATTATAGAAGATATCAAGTATTTCATTTTTCTTAAGAGGATGATCAGGCAAAGCATTAAGTAACTGGCAAAGCATCCCCCAAGCTTCCGGGAGACTCTCTTCTTTAGTTTGAGCAAACTTGAATATTTCCTGTAAGGCAGCTTGTTTCTTATGAGCAGGAAAATATTTTTCAGAAAAGTAGTAAATCATATCCTGGGGACTAGCACACAACTAGGAGCAAGAGGATTGTACCAAGCTTTAGCATCACCCTTTAATGAGAAAGGAAATAATCTGAGAATAACATAGTAGCGAGTTTTCTCATCATGAGTAAAAAGGGTGGCTATATCATTCAAATTAGTAAGATGTGCCATAACAATTTTAGTTTCATAACGATGGAAAGGATCAGATTCAACCAAAGTAATTAACTCTGGGTCAACAAAGAATTCATAATCCTTATCATCAATGAAGATAGGTGAAGTAGCAAACTTAGGATCACATTTCATTATAGCATTCAGAAAATTTTCTTTATACTTGTGTAGTAATTTCTCTAGATCATCTCCATTATTACAAGCAAGAATATCTCTAGTTGTTTCTTCACTCATAACATAACATTTCGGTGCCTTAGGCAATTCATATCTATGAGGGCTAGTTCTAGCAGGTGTTTTAGGAGATTCAGTTTCAAGCACATCATCACATTCAACAACATCATGTTGTATTAGTCTAGCAATTTGTTCATCAAGAAATTCACCAAGTGGCACATCATCATTATCAAGAAAGGTACTAGCATCATAATAAGCATCGTTTATAGTAGAAGTAGCATAAGCAATAATTTGTGACATATCAGAATTAATAGCATGTGGTGATGTTGCAAGTTTACTCATAAGAGAAGGTCAATCTAAGAACTGGCTGGCAGTTTCTTACCTCCCCTCGTACTTGAGGGAAATATCTTAGTCTTAGGATCCTTCAGATTCTTCATAGTGACAAATTGATAATAATCACAAGTGACTCAACAAATATAGCTATACTCCCTGGCAACGGTGGCAGAAAGAGATCTTGATAACCCACAAGTATAGGGGATTGCAACCGTTTTCGAGGGTAGAGTATTCAACCCAAATTTATAGATTCTACACAAGGGGAGCCAAAGAATATTTGAAGGTATTAGCAGCTGAGTTTTCAATTCAACCACACCTGGAGATTAATTATCTGCAGCAGGTAATGAGTACCACAGTAATATGATAGTTTTGATAGTAGTGATAGCAGCAATAGAAACAATAACAGTGATAGCCGTAATTTTGTAGCAAGTGTAACAATGATGATAGAAGTAGTAACTTAGCAGAGAAAATATAAGATAAATTTATAGGCATTGGATCGGTGACTTGTTGGATGATATTCATCATGTGACAGTTATAACATAGGGCTATTCATCACTAGCTCCAGTTCATCGATATAATGTAGGAATGTATTCCGTAAATAGTCATTCGTGCTTTATTTAAAGAACTTGCATGACATCTTTTGTCCTACCCTCCCGTGGCAGCGGGGTCCCCATTGGAAACTAAGGGATATTAAGGCCTCCTTTTAATAGAGAATCAGAACAAAGCATTAACACATAGTAAATACATGAACTCCTCAAACTACGGTAATCACCGGAAGAAGTCCCGGTTATTGTCACTCCGGGGTTACCGGATCATAACACGTAGTAGGTGACTAGAACTTTCAACATCGGATCTAGAACATGGATATAATGATGATAACATAAACGGTTCGGATCTGAAATCATGGCACCCGGGCCCAATGTGACAAGCATTAAACATGGCAAAGTCATAGCAACATCAATCTTTGAACATAGTGGATACTAGGGAACAAGCCCCAACAAAAGTAACTCCATTACATGATGAATCTCATCCAACTCCTCACCAACCAGCGAGCCTACGAAGAAATTACTCACTCCCGTTGGGGAGCATCATATTATTAGCAATGGAGAAGGGTTGGTGATGACGAAGAACAAAGATCTCCCACTCCGGAGCCCCGGACGGACTCCAGATCTTCCCTCCCGCGGAAGAACAGGGCTTGGCGGCGGCTCCGTCTCGTGGATCGTGATAATTCTTTCTCCCTGATTTTTTTCTCTGAAAATAGAATTTTATAGTGTTGGTTTTAGGGTCAGCGGGGCCACCAGGTGGGGAAACCCACCTGGGCACGCCAGGAGAGGGGGCGTGCCCTGGTGGGTTGTGCCCACCCAGGTGCCCCTCTCTAGCAAGTCTTGGCTCCAGAAATTATGAATATTGATATAAAAAATCCTCGTAAAGTTTCGTTCCATTCCAGGAACTTTTATTTCTACACAAAAACAACACCATGGTAGTTCCGCTGAAAACAGCGTCAGTCCTGGGTTAGCTTCATTCAAATCATGCAAATTAGAGTCCAAAACAAGAGGAAAAGTGTTAGGAAAAGTAGATACGTTGGAGACGTATCACCCACTCCCCTTTCACCAAGGGCCACTGTAACCATCCAGGCCGAAGCAACGTTCGAGCCAGGTATGGAAGCACCCTAGTTTCAAGAGAGCGGCGAGGTTTCTCTATGCACAAGTTATAGCTTACAGAACACTAATGGACAAGAGGTAAATTTATCTGCTTGGCTTGCCAGGGACTGCGGTGCCGTGCAATCTTCGCGTCTCTTGGCGGAGTCAAGTTCACGGCAGGAACCTGCAACTCGATGTAGATGAGAATGAATGCAAGATGCAGTCCTAGCTATATGCATATGCAAATGCTCGTGAAATGCTTATGCAATGATCTAGACATGCTGGTGCATGCAATCAATCTTAGTTGGGGCCCCCTACAACGCTTCTTTATTTTATCTCGCACGGGGTCATCGCCCCGGCTTGTACAAGTGGTTACATGGAACTTCGGCAAGGCCATGTACAATAGGTGGCTACTGGGCAGGGTCCGACAGCCTCTGCGCCTTACGGGTAGTACTTACGGAGATGCTCAATATTCCGTGAGTTTTGCAACTATGTTCCATCTCCGGTCTCCAGACGGACTGCGTCGGGTCTGTTGACTCGTACCACCCGGTAAGGGCCTTCGCACTTCAGTGATAACTTGTTTGTACCCTTGGTAGACTGAGCGCGCCTAAGGACAAGGTCACCTTCCTCAAAACACCGGCGTTGAACCATGCGGCTATGATAGCGACGCAGGGCTTTCAAGTAGCGTGCAGCACGCATAGCAGCCCGGAGACGGTTCTCCTCAAGTAGCATAGAGTCATCATGCCGGTGCTGATCTTGCACTACTTCATCATAGACAAGCACTCGAGAAGACCCATAAAAGAGTTCCGTGGGGATAACTGCTGCTGCCCCGTAGACCAGGAAGAAGGGACTCTGCCCGGTAGCTCGGTTAGGTGTCGTTTTGAGGGACCAGAGAACTACATGCAGCTCCTCGATCCATCGCCTACCGTGCTTCTACAGCGTATCAAAAGCTCTTGTCTTGAGTCCACGGACCACTTCAGCGTTCACCCTCTCAGCTTGTCCATTGCTCCGGGGATGTGCCACAGAAGCAAATGAGATTTTGCATCCGAGGCTATGAACATATTACATGCTCTACTTTTGCTAAATATTGTTGCTGGCAGATTGTTAACATGAAGTTCATTTTTGCCATGTGTTTTGCTAGTGATCCATGCACCCTATTAACTTCCTCTTGCCATTTTTATCGTAATAAATGTGTCTTCTTATTGTTGGTTACCTTGTTATGCCATGTAATGATTTTTGGTGAGTGGCATGAGCTTGCAAAGTAGCTATCATGAATCTGTTTCTGCCATGCTATGTTTTTCTTCTAAGTCTGAAACTAATCATATCACTTGCCATGTTTGCATTGATGCTACCATCTTCTCTATGCATCTTCGGTTAAAGTTCAGTAAGTGTCGGGGATATACCCTGCGGTATGACCCAGTCGGAAGTATGACCCGGCCGGACTTGGCGATTCACTGGTGACCCGCCCTGACTTGGCGACTCACTAAGTGACCCGCCCGGATCTCTCCACTCACTGATGACCCGACCGAGCCAGGTGACTCATTGGTGACCTGGCCAGCGGGTCAATGGCCCAACAGACGGTTCATGGAAGGCTGGCTCGTATTATGGTGGGCCGGCTTAAGAGGAAAGCATAAGGAATATTCTCCTACAAAGGAAGCAATACTAGGACTCCACTTTTAATATAGTAATCCTAATCCTAATAGGACTAGTCATGTAAGCCGCCCCTTCAACATATATAAGGAGGGGCAGGGCACCTCAATGGGGAGAGGGGTTCCACAAGTTGGACAAGTTAGGTTTAGATAGACAAGTCAATAGCTCTCGAGATAGAGCACCCTTGTAATCGTGATCATCATCATCAATATCAATGAAGGAGGATGTAGGCTTGGCCGAACCTGGGTAAAACCTCGCGTCTGTCGTCCCGTTCAACCCCTCTCAAGGTACCACATAGATGCATTGGCCTCGCGACTAAGTCCTGACACTAAGGACGTCTGCCGTGACAATTCCACGATAGTTGGCGCCCACCGTGGGGCTCGCGCATGGTGGTGTTGAGTTCTTGGAGGGTGCACTCTCACGGACCGAGAAACTCGCGATATGCCGGTTGAAAAAGAGCCTGCACGAGACAATCACACAAGATTTGCTTTGGATCTGGGAGTACAAGATTTGAGTTGAAAAGAAATTAGGGTTGCATGGTGCGCGCCGCTGTGCTGGACGATCCGTCGAAACCGGATTGATTTTTTGCCGTGAGATGGACGGAGGTTTTCCACTGCAAATACCTTACACGTGGTCAGCGAGTCACTACAAATCACATCCTTGCTTCTTATTTTTGGAAGAAAACAATGTGTGGAGCAGATCGCGTCTAGGGAGGCTAATGTGAGTAATAAAGATAATCAAGTGCGAAACCTGCTCCTGATGGTGACAAAAGATCAAAGTAAGCCCTCGAATCAGAGATACGTGGGCTAAAGCAAAGGTTTCCTACGTCAAAAAAGGGGGAAAGATCACGACCCGGAAAAGGACGTGGACATGGGCACGGTTTCAGCCCTATCCTAGGTCGCCCACGCTTCTTCTTCTGACGGCCGCTCCGATGCAAGCCGACCTCGGCCGGCCGCCGTCGTCTGGCTTTGAAACCTCGCGGCTCCGCTTGCCTCAGACGTAGCCGGGCAGAGCCACCGCCCGCCGTGAGCTGTCTGTACTACCGCATCCGCTAAAAGCCTGTGGCCTCGCCTCGCTGTCCGCCCGCACCGGCCCTGCATGCGCCCCGCCGCGGCCAGTTCTGCGTAGTTGTAGCTCCGGACCAGGCTTTGCCCCGCGCGCCCTGCACAACATCGTGCCTCTGAAGTGCTCATGGCCAGCCGCCTCTCTTGCCGTGGCTATTACACTTCTGCTGAGCCACCTCCAACAAGTCGCCACGACTCCAAGGTCAAGCCACTTCAACCGCAGGCCCTGTTGAGTCGCCGGCCTCCACAAGTCACCCGGCGGCCTGGCTCCTCCGTCCCCGTCTTGCGCCAAGTCGTCGGTCACCGCGGCCCCGTGTTTTGCTGCCCCCGTTGTTTCTACTGCGACTCGCTGATGCCTCCAAGCCGCGACGGCCTTTGGTCACCTCCTCCGCGTAACCAGCTGCCTCGCACCTCGGGCCTCCTCACCCTTGAGCTGCCGACACCGCCGGAGTTCTGGGCGGGCTGTCTCCAGCTGTCTCAGCCGCCACTCTGAACCACCCCTGCAACCTCCTGAAAAATTTGTTAGGTACATTGAGTCGGGTTAGCTGCAAATGCTTTTAAGCACTGAGACTGAAGAAATGTGAGCAAGTCTTTTACTGCTATATGGAGAGGTACTATTAGTATTGTCTCCTCACAGGAGGAAAGCAAGCAAAAGGGATCAAGTCCCCACGCTAATAAGAGCTGAAGCGAATGCACATCATCAGATCAACTAAGCATATCCTATCCTTTTCATCCGACAAAAAATTCTAGGTGGTACCCATCTCAGCCTTTTTTATTAAGCACATATTCTTTTTTGTCAAAGAACAATTACTCTGGCTTGCGATATTTTTTGCTGCAGGACAATTGTTCACTGCAAGAACAATGGTTATGCCATGGATATCATGCACTAGCATCTTACCCGCCATAATGATCAATGAATATATATTCAAGCCACGGATTTTGCAGGCCTGTTTACATCAACACAACTACGCGATTGACTCGTCCGTCTGCGCCAGTTTATAACACCGCGGCCGACTCATCTAACTGTGTCATTTCTGAGGTTGTGGTCGTCTTTATCATCCGTCTCTCGTGGTCTGGTCTACATCAACACACCAGGTCACAACTATATGCACAAACTGCTTAACGAGCACACGCAAATCACCGCTCCTGTTGCCCGATCTATTTCAACAACTTTGAAGTAAGCCATAGTATGTTATCAGCCTCCGCCATCACCGGATGACTCAATGGACAGGCGCACAAGTTGTCATCACTGCAGTTTGATTGACTTCAACAGCCAGCCGGGATGAACCGTTGGCCAGATTATTGACGCAAATCATATGGGGTCATTTATAACCTGCCATGGTCGACCTCAAGTTTCCATGGATTCACATCACGTTGTCAACACCAAGGATATATAATGAGTGTTGTGAAGAAAATTAACTTGCCACCTTACTTCCAGCTTCAACATCTGACAGAGTTCCGCTGTTCAAGCTATATGCCGGTTTGTATCACAGCCATGTATGAAGAATCATCCAACTCCTCGAGTCGTCTTGAGACTCAGGGGCTATGATGACAGGACTCAGCAAATGTTGCCAGTTTCAGCAAAATTCAAGAACTCTGGGTCATTGGAGGGAAAAATAACCGGGCCCTGGACACTACTGCCCTGTTGGTGAAAATTTGAAGGCCGCGAAAAAAATTCTATCTTAAAAAGGTGATTGACAATCATAGAGTTCTGGCTCAATAGAAGAATTCCGGGTTATCAGAAAGGATTCCGGTTTAAAACCCAATTCAAAGGAAATCTGTCTCCCACAAAGCTTTGAAGCTCTCAATATCCGGCTCAAGAAGAATATTATCTATCGCAAAGTTCGAGTTCTCAGAAAAAATTAAAGGGAGCAAAGAGAGTCTGTTGCAAAAACACAACTCAAACATAGGTACCCCTTGAGCACAGCTCAAAATATTGCTTGGGGGCTCTTTTGTTCTAAAGAATAAAGAGTTTATAAGCTTGTAATAGGCTTAAAAGCCAGGCTTCGAAGCCAAGTGTATTCACCTAAAACACCGGGTTATCCTGCCCTTTTAAGTAAGTCGCTCTGCCCAGGTAATCCTGGAAAGACCCGTCGAACATTTGACAAGTCAATCTTATGCAGACCCTGAACTTGTCGAAGTTAAAACGATGATTGGTTAATGAGGTGTATCTTATAAGGTTTGTAAAACGGTTTAACTCAGTGGCCTGGCAGCCCATGAAAAGCCTTGTTTTGGGCCTGGCAGCCCATGAAAAGCCTCGCTTCTTGTTTGTTTTCAACGGATTCTTTCTTTTTGAGGTTTATTTGATAAGGCTTATAAAGCTTTATTATAAATCACCGATGTTTATTAACCTGGCTGGGCTTTTGACTACAAATTGCCAGTATGAGATGATATCCGGTGTTTATTAATTGACCCGGCCTGGTTTTCGACTATAAGTCGCCAGTGTGAGATAAGATAATATCCGGTGTTTATTGACCCGGCATGGCTTTTGACTATAAGTCGCCAGTGTGAGGTAAAGATAATATCCGGTGTTTATTAACCCGGCCTGGCTTTGTTCTCAAGCCGACAATATATGATAATTACCAGTGCTCAAATTTTGGGCTATCGCCCTTAATACACTGGCTTGGTAAACCAACAGTGTGATCAAATATCACAGGAACCGGTTTTCAAAGCGAATTATATTATTCAAATCTCGAATAGCCAACATGGCTGGATTTTTATTATGGTTATCAATAACCAGTATTATGATTGAGTTTTTCAAAGTCGCTTTAGCGCAGTGGCTATTATTTTATCAATGGATATGGTTTATTCTACAATGGAGGGAATAGTCCCAAGTTGTTGCAGGCTTACGACCCGGCACTTGGGGGCTACATTATTCAAGTTGAGATCACATCAAATATGCAAGTCCCATGTCACTGCCATCATGCACCATGGTAGTTGGGGGCTAATGCAAAGTCATTTTTATTCACCTCATTGAAGACCTGACTCATCACATCGTAATGAGCCGGCCCTTGGGGGCTACTAATTGCTCATGTCAAAATCCAAGGTACACAAGTCTTTATCCATTATGTTGAAAGGTCCATTACTCAGTTGGTAGAGTACAAGGCTCTTAACCTTATGGAAATGGGTTCAAGCCCCATGGTGAGGGTTACATCATATGATATTATTTTCAAAGAAGTATACATAAAGTCCCAGCTAAGTATTATCTTACTGACCCGGCCCTTGGGGGCTATACGTTGTTGTTCAAGTCTACATAATCATATCTACAAAGTCCCTGCTCATTATTGCATAAGGACCCGACCCTTGGGGGCTACACTGGTTGACATTTTTATGAGCATAAGGCAATTTCAAGTCCCAGGTTGCTGCAAGCATGACAACCCGGCACTTGGGGGCTACATATGTGGAATATTCAGTTTTGACTAGTGATTGAGATGAATAACCTAGATTTCTTCAAGGTTGCAATATTTATATTGAAGCTAGTCTTAAGTCATCACTTTGCTCTGCTCAAGACTTGGGGGCTACAGGTAACACAGATATAAGGAGAAATATTTTCGAAATTCTCAGTTTTGGGCAAACCAGATTGACCCAATGTCACCCATCATTATGACCCGGTGTCTGCAACAATCATGACCCGGCGTCATCAATAATTATGACCCGGCGTCGGCAGCAATTATGACTCGCTGCATCAATATTTACAAACCGGCAATTTTGGTAATATTAAACCGATAAGTTCTACATCTTCAAACTGGCTGAATATCAGATGAGTATTTCAAGACTAATATTTCTTAAGCCGGCATTTTGGAAGCCGACTCAAGTGGATTATTCTTCACAATATTTCTCTGTGAGAAACCACCGTCAGCAAATTGAGTATCAAGCTGGCTTATTGACCCGGACTTTCCAGAAGGAGGAAATAACAAGGATTTAAGGATTATCAGGTACCGGCTTACAAGAATTTTTAACTCGGAGCACAACCTATCAAATTTGTTCTTGTGTTTATTTTGCAGGATCAGTTTAACATGGATATATCAAAATTAAAGTAGGGGATAATGTCGGGGATATACCCCGTGGTATTACCCGGCCGGACTTGGCGATTCACTGGTGAGCCGCCCTGACTTGGTGACTCACTAAGTGACCCGCCCGGATCTCTCCACTCACTGATGACCCGGCCGAGCCAGGTGACTCATTGGTGACCCGGCCGGTGGGTCAGAGGAGCGACAAGACCCGGTGGGCCAACAGGTGGTTCATGGAATGCCGGCTCGTATTATGTGGGCCGGCTTAAGAGGAAAGCATAAGGAATATTCTCCTACAAAGGAAGCAAGACTAGGACTCCACTTGTAATAGAGTAATCCTAATCGTAATAGGACTAGTCATGTTAGCCGCCCCTTCAACATATATAAGGAGGGGCAGGGCACCCCAAGGGGGAGAGGGGTTCCACAAGTTGGACAAAAGGTTTAGACAAACAAGTCAATAGCTCTCGAGATAGAGCACCCTTGTAATCGTGATCTCCATCATCAATATGAATGAAGCAGGATGTAGGTTTTTACCTCCACCGCGAGGGGCCGAACCTGGGTATAACCTCACGCCCCTCGTCCCGTTCAACCCCTCTCAAGCTACCACATAGATGCGTTGGCCTCGCGATTAAGTCCTGACATTAAGGACATCTGCCGTGAGAATTCCATGATAGTAAGGGAATTTGTTCTTTGCCCCTAGGACTAGCATGCCATGCCTTTGTTTGCCATGATATGTTCCTGTAGCATGTTGTTTGCTAGCTATAACATTGCTACATGGTGCCGTTTATATCATGTTTAGTATTTTCACTAAGTCTATGAAGCTGTTATTATTTGCATCTTTGCCACGCTCTTTTAGGCTTGTTCTAGTGAGTTCTGGCAGGAGCTCAGTGTTCATGACTTGTAGATCTTCACTTGTACTTTACTTCCATATGCTTTGTTTTTTTGTTCGAGTGATGTAGTATAGTTTCTTGATGCATCTTGAGTGCTATGATGTTGTTAAGCACAGTTTTGCATCGTTCTTGTTTTGCTCGTTATTTGCAAACCGTCCATCCGTTTCCAGTGATCCTTATATCGATTTCGGATGAAATCACTCCATCTTTCCAGTGGCATGCTTGGTTTGCCAAGTTGATTCCATGATCATCCTTTACCTTCCGGATTACCCATAGGCATTGCACATCATACCTTGCAATTTATGCCATGTCTTGCACAATGTTGCTTCTGCATTGCACCATGATTGATTGTTGTTCCATTGCTTGTGTTCTTACTTTGGGTAGAGCCGGGAGATGAGTTTGTGAACAAGGATCCTGTTGAGAATGTTTACGAGGAGCAAGCTTTAGACAAACCTGAAACTTTGCACGCAGGATGATCATTACCCACGATATCACTTCTATCTTTGCTTGGTAGTTGTTTGTTGTATCGCTATGTCGGGCTACCTACCACTTGTTTATCAAGCCCCCCGTATTGCCATGTTAAACCTCTACCCCACATTCCTAGCAAACCGTTGTTTGGCTATGTTACCGCTTTTTCTCGACCTCTCTTATAGCGTTGCTAGTTGCAAGTGCCTTGCAGGTTGTTCCATGCTGGAACATGGATATGTTGGGATATCACAATATCTCTTATTTAATTAATGCATCTATATACGTGGTAAAGGGTGGAAGGCCTAGCCTTTTGCTTGGTGTTTTGTTCCACTCTTGCCGCCTTAGTTTCCGTCATACCAGTGTCATGTTCCTTGAATTTTGTGTTCCTAACAGGTCGGGGTGTTATGGGCCCCCTTGTCTCTTCTCCTAAGTAAAGCTCTCCCGAGGAGATCCAACATTGGTTTTACCATTTGCCTAATAACAACTAAAATTGTGCATACGGAGTAATTAAGCGGTGGACTCTTAATCAACCCCCGGGCCAGTGCTCGACATGAGTGTTGGTCCACCTACCTAGCAGTCGGCGGTGCTGCTCTTTGGCTATCGTCCACTTCGCATAGACGGATGAGTCTGTAGATAGAGAGCACGTGGCTCTGGACATGGATCTGACTCACCGAGAGATCTCCTTGGGATAGTTTTCCTTCCTTCGAAGAGCTTGTGCACCGGGATTCCGAGAATACTCGGGGTGTCTCGCGATGGAGGATTATCTCCGTGGATCGTGAGCTTGTCATGGGCTATGTAGTGACTCAACCTCAGACGATCAAGTATCTGTGCTTAAGTGTCATCCCTGGATCGGTATGCTGACACAGATAGTACTCGAGGATTTATAACAGAGGTAAATCACATGTATAAAGTAACGTAAATACTATTACCTCAATCAAAATAGCGGAAGTAACAACAAGGTTGTGGATTCCCATCAACACCAATGGCAAAGTTGAGTGTAGAAATAGTAACCCTAATGTAACACTTACTCGTCGTAAGATTCCTGCAACATGAGACGTTGCAGCCACAAATGGTCAGTACATTGAATGTACTGGAAAATTTACATCATAGGATAATGATGAATAATAGCTATCACTACATGCATATTTGGCAGGTGGAAAGCTCTGAGTATAATTTTTGCATAAAGCCAGTTTTTTCTACCTCAAAGGAATACATTTTATTTAACTACAAAGTTGGTTGAAAACATTGAGAAGGTTCCTCCAACTCAATCCCAAAGTAATAATTATAACCCAACAATTTAATTAAGTAAAGTGATGAGATCAACATGATAATCCAAGAACCAGATACTCAAGATGTCCATAACCGGGGACACGGCTAGTCATGATTAGTTTGTACATTCTACAGAGGTTTGCACACTTTTCCCCACAAGACTCGATCTCCTCCATTGGATTTCTTGCACTACATGGTGTTTGAGAAACGGATGACCGAGACACATTCTTTCAGAAGCATTAACTCTAACCTCGAGTAGACAGTACCAACCTACATCCCCTACATTTGCTAGCCTACCACTGGAACAGGTCATGCAACTTACTTCACTATGCTAGAGGCCATAATAGCTTGTGGCTGCACACGGAAGTTTCCAGCATGAATAATCTTATGATCCCTTTGAGCCTGGGTGGCAACCTATAGGGTGATCACACAGGTCCTCCGAGATCCCCTTGGGCAAGCACTCGGTTCTCCAGGTGCCCGGGCAAACCACTGGGTACTCCAGGGTGCCCCAACCAATCCACCCAGATGTGTATTAAAGTAACCACCTTAAGTTGGCCATTAATAACAACTCTCACATCTGTCATGAATCACTCAAACGAAACCATGTCTATGAGCATAGCATAGAAGTATAAGCATCATGTAGTAACACCCAGGGTTTGAATGCAAGACAATAGGTTCCTACCTCATCAACTACTTCCCAATACCCACATGTTATCAAATCCTAACCATGCAATGTTTGAGGGTTGAAACTAATGCATAAAAATTGGGCATGAAGAGTATGATCAAAGTGTGCACTTGCCTTGTACTGTTGATGAAGATGATTCGCACTCATAACTCCTGATAGTTCTACTCGTCACACTTTGTTCAATCTATCATGTGCAAGAAATTGCATACATAAGCACTCATGCAAAAGAATCAAAGAAAAGACTTCGGAAAACTTCGAAAACAAGAAATTAACTCTTGCAACAGAAAACAATTACTAACAATACCAAAATTGGGTGGATTTGGTCTTATCAGAATGTTTAGGTCAAGAGCTTCGATTTGCAAAAAGAATCAACTAAATCGGAGTTACAAAACTCAAGGTATGATCAAAACATATTTTTCTTTAATGAACCTAGTCAAACCAAAATATTGATTTAACCCGAATCGGATGATTTTTGAAGGCTCTATGAGTCTATATTTATAGGTGGAAAAGAGGTTTAGGGGTCAAAGGCTAGGCAATGTGGGACTAAAAGTAGACAAAAAGAAATGAAAAGAGAAACCGCATGGGCTAAGAAGCAACATGGGCCGGCCGTAGGCGTACACTGCGCGCTGCAGTTTTTTTTGGCTAAAGAAGAAAAGAAAAAACTAGAAACGATTATGGCTGGCTGGGCCTGGCCCATTTAGGAGAAAAAATAAGATGAGGCGCCTGCTACCACTATGCTAAGCGTGTGGGCGACAAATATTTATGGGCCGCACGTATAGTTTTTTTAAGTAGAAATAGAAGGAAACCCGAATAACGAAAATAAAATAAAATTTTATATAGGCATATCATATATCAAATTTTCAGAAAAAGATTTTCTACAACATGCACATTTTTCTAGTGACAAATAAAATCCACAAATATTTAAATAAAGCAAAGAGTTCTACTGATGCAATAAAATACAATAAAAATCATTTTAAATACCAAAATTATTTCAAATTTCTTTCTCTCCAATTTTCTACTGTACGGAATCATATTACCCTATTTTCCATATACGTTATTTTTTTGGAGAAAGAATTTGAATAAAATCGAAATAACTCCAAACTGAAAATAATTTCAAAGGGACTTTAAATTTGATTTTTTAAACTTCCAACTCATATTTCATATGTTTTGAAGAAGTCATTTTATCTTCTCTCATGAAAATCATTGAGTTGCTTAAAGTTTTCTGAATTTGAAATAGTTCCAAATGGAATTCAAATCTTTTCAAGACCCTTTTCATTTATTTAAATGGAAGAAGTCATGGCCTCTTCTCTCTAGGGTTTCGTGATGAAATGAATTTGAATTCATGGAGATCATAAATTCAATATGAATGTTTGGGAAAGTCCTTTATTCCCTCTCATTTAACTATCAAAAAGTTTTCAAATTTCACTCAGTTTCACTCAAGGAACGACTCCACAATCAAACAATCAGTCAAAACTATTTATTTAATATAACATTCCAAAATTTAGAATTTTGGGATGTTACAGGCTAAGTTGGGACACCCCTTCAGGGTATAAACTTTCGAGAGTCGTGCCCGCGGTTATGTGGCAGATGGGAATTTGTTAATATCCGGTTGTAGTGAACTTGACACTTGACTTAATTGAAAGACACCAACCATGTGTGTAACCATGATGGTCTCTTTTCGACAAGGTTCGGGAAGGGAACACGATGGGGTTATGTTTGAATGTAAGTAGTTCAGGATCATTTCTTGATCACTTCTAGTTACAACCGTTGCGTAGTTACTCGTCTTACTCTTGTACTCGTATGTTAGCCACTATATCTGCTTAGTGCTTGCTACAACTCCACCTCATAACCACATCCTACCCATAAGCTTAAATAGTCTTGATCTCACGGGTTTTGAGATTGCTGAGTCCTCGTGACTCACAGATACTACCAAAACAGTTGCAGGTGCCGATGATACTAGTGCAGGCGATGCCACCGAACTCAAGTGGGAGTTCGACGAGGACCTTGGCCATTACTATGTTTTGTTTCCGGATGATCAGTAGTGGAGCCCAGTTGGGACGATCGGGATTTAGCATTTGGGGTTGTCTTCTTTTCTTTTGGATTTGTCCGTAGTCAGACTATGTGTGAACTCTGAATGATGTATGAATTATTTGATCATTTTGTAACGTGGCGATTGTAAGCCAGCTATTTATCCTTGTTCATTACATGGGACTGTGTGAAGATGACCCTTCTTGTGACAAAACCAAAATGTGGTTATGCCTCTAAGTCGTGCCTTGACACATGGGACATATAGCCGGATCTTGGGTGTTACAGAGATACCATTGTTGTCATATTATATCACGATTGTTTTGACATAGTGTTGGCATTTGAGATATTTTATTATTGCTATCTTGTTGCTTATGCCATTGATATGAGTGAATATAATTTTCAAGAGTTATTGTTTGCATGGTTAGTCATGATCTTTGCTGAAAATTGCTACTTCCTGAGCTTGCATTGGTTTTTCTCTTCGGTGGAAAGTAGAGATAAGTATTTCCCTCAGTTGAGAACCAAGGTATCAATCCAATAGGAGGAACCACAAGTCACCAATGGTTGCACCTACGCAAATAAACAAATACTTGCACCCAACACGATAAAGGGGTTGTCATTCCCTTCATAGTTACTTGCAAGGATGAGATCTTATTGTGATAGATATAAAAGATAAGTAAAAGTGCAAAATAAGATAAAAGTAAGAAATTGCAGCAAGGTATTTTTGTGTTTTTGATTTTATAGATCTGAAAATAATATGATAAAAGGTAGACCTGGGTGAGGGAGTCCTAGATTAAGGGGTCACCGGGCTGATGTCCTTTCCCTTATGGGACGGACAGGTCGGCCGATGTATGACTACTATACAAACCGAGCCATAAAGGTGACTCCGTGTCCAAATAGGAAACCTTCAGAGCCTTAGTGTGTCCTCCAAGGCAAGATAAGAGAATCAGCATGTTCATTCCTCCATTGTAACCGATCATGTGTAACCCTAGGACCCCTGGTGTCTATATAAACCAGAGGGTTTAGTCTATAGAGGCTAGAAGAAGAACCATCATCCTACTCACCTAGGGTTTAATTCATCTGATCTCATGGTAGATCAACTCTGTAATCATCCTATACACTTCAATATAATCAAGCAGGACATCGGGTTTTACCTCTTTGAGGGAGCCCAAACCTGCGTAAACATCGTCTCCTTCATCCCTTGTTCCCCATTGATCCAAGATACACAGCTCGGGACCCCATACCCGAGATCCGGCGGTTTTGACACTGACATTGGTGCTTTATTGAGAGTTCCACTTTGAGATTGCCGAAGGATCAATGGCTCGCCTGATCATCAAAGATGGCATCAGCTCCGGGGACATCTTCATTCCCGGCGAGCTCTTCGCGTTTGGCAGCATCGTCTTGTACACCAACTCAGCCGGTCATCTAGACCAGGTCGATATCTTTGCCCCTGAGCACCAGATCAGGTTTGGTAACCTAGAGTACGTCGCCGATGTTCAAGGCGATCTGATCTTCACCAGGTTCTTAGCTTTGCCTGAGGTGCCCGAAAACCCGAAGCTTTGACTTCGGACTCTCTATCTATCACATCCCTAGTTCTGGTGTGATCCTAGGCTTGCTTTGTGCATCATGTTTAAATTTCAAATGAAATTGAAATGGGGATGTTTCCAACCCTAGCACCAAAGCAATTCAAATAGGTTCAAATTTAAAATGGAATTTCAATGAACCCAAAATTCTTTTCAAAAATGTTCATGGTCTTTGGAAAATGTTGGAAACAACAACCAGGGGTGATGCACATTTTTGCTAAACATTCTGGATTCTTGAATGAACCCATATGTATTTGAATTGGAGCTGTTTAAAATAATATAAATATTTTAAAGGCTCCAAAAATGTTGGAATTTGGTGAGGGCCTCTGGTATATTATAACTAGTGGTCACAAGGAATCTCGACATTTTTATATTTGTGCTGGTATTTATTTTTAAGTCAAAAACAAATGTTAGAAATAGAAAAGAAAACAAAATAGGGAAACACTTACCTGAGGCCTGGCTTACCTGGCACCCCCAGTCGGCCCAGCAGAGGCCCAGCCCATTGGCCTCTGCCAGTCACGACTTACCTCCCGCCAGGAGGACGCCGAGCGCGTGGCCGACGCACGCCGGCGCACGCCCGACCACCTCCTGCCTCTCTGCTAGCTTCCCCGACGCCCTGGACGCCCCCAACGCTGCAATGCAGACCCCGTGGCCCCTCCCTCACTCTCCCCGTGTCCATCCCCCTCCTCTGATTTCTCTGCGCAGCACCACCGAACGCCACCATCGCCGCCGCTCGCCGCTGCCGCGGCCACAGCCATCTCCTCACCCCTCTGTCGTGTCCACCAGCACCGCCGTTGAGCTCCGCCTCCCCAAGCCGAAGGAATCGAGCCCGGACGCCCTGCATCGCCTCCACGCCATCGTCTTCAACCTCGGGCAGACCGAGATCGCCGCCACCGTCTCGTCGCCCCCAGGCCTTCCCCGAGCCCGCTGAGCATCCTGTCGCCCCCGCTGTGAGCTCCTCTTCTTGTTCCCCCTCTTCCCGAGCTCGTTTACGCCCCGCAGCCGTCGCCCCCTTGTCGACCGAACCGCGCCACCGCCCGAGCTCATCGGCGGCAACGCTCCGGTGACCATTTGGTCCCAGACGCGTGTCCACCGAGCTTGCTGCCCCGCGTTGAACCTCGCTAGTGCCTCCTCTTGCCGCTTGCACCCCGCAACGCTAACCCCGCGCGCACCCGAGCTCCGGCCGTCGCACTCGTCATCGCCGGTGCCACTCCGGCCGCTCCCCGGCCGCGCCACCACCATGGCTGGATGCGGACGAGCGTCCGCATTCCGTAGGCAGAACCCGCAGCGCACCTCCGCGTTCGGACTCGCCGGCGGCTAAACACCGGCGGCCGCTGACCTTTGACCGGCGTGGGTTGACCCCCGCAGCCCAGTTTGACCTCCCCATTCTCTCTCACTGACTTGTGGGCCCCGCCCGACTAATTACTCTAGTTAGCACTAATTAACTAACTAGGTTAGCTACTACAGTCACTGACTAGTGGGCCCTGCCCAGTTAGTTAGGACTAACTAACTTAGTTAGTTGACTGGGTCACTGACCAATGGGACCCACTTGTCAGGTTTGACCTGGTCAGCCCCGTTGACTCTCTTACGTCATGCTGACGTAGAGTTGACGCAATAATTGATTTCTGGAATTATTTTAACTCAGGAAATTCCAGAATATTGCCTAAACTTCAAAAAATCATAATAATTCAACCGTAGCTTAGAATGAAATAAATTATATATGAAAAATTATCAGAAAAATGCAAGGAATCCATTTATGCCAGTTACATGCATGAAAAACCAACTTATACATGCTGTATAAGTGAAAACATAATATGGTCATTTTAAATGCTTCATTTTGAATTGCATTTGAATCTTTGATTCAAATGGGCTTCAACCAACTTGGTAGCATCTTGCATTAGCCCAAACACTAGCATTTGCACATGTCATGTTCATGCATCATTTTGTTGCATTTGTTCGTGTGTTGATTGCCGGTGCCGTTTCTTCTCGATAGGTTCCACTCCGGAAGGTGTTCCTGAGTACCTGTCAGAGGAGCGATACCCCTTCGTCGTTCTATTAGGCAAGCAAACCCCCTTGAGCATTTCGATAAATCCCACTCTCTCGCTCCTGCTCCTTATACTGCATTAGGACAACAACGATTCAACTGCTACTTTTCAGCTGCGGTAGTTGAACACATTCCTCTGCATGAGCTGTCATTGCCACAGTAAATAGTTGAAACCCACTAGCATGAGTAGGAGTTGCTTGAGCCCTGATGTGCCTACTCATCCATGCTTGTTTTCTTTATGTCGGCTATGCTTAGAGTTGTGTCAGGTCTGATTCATCGGGAATGAATCGGAGTGGTGAACATGTCCTACCGATAAAGGCTAAGTGTGTGAACACGTTTTGGTAAAGGTAGCGATGAGAGGCCATCTAGGAGTACATGGTGGGTTCTCTCATTGGAACCGTCCCTAAGCACTGAGTTCTTTGTATGTTATCCAAGTCCAGTTACTACCACACATTGGGTTCCGGTTATTCGGCCCTTCTCGGCTTACTAATCCACATGATCTCTGTCCAGGAGTTGCAACTAGTTTCTGGCACTTGTAGGTAGTGCTACTTGTCTACCAGGTGGTGTCCGACGGGACGGGCTTGGGACAGACTAGGCACCATGGCACGGTGTACCAAGTGGCACTCGGATGGTGGGCTTGGGAACCCTGCTCACATCATTTGGGGCCGTGAGCGACACCCCGGCCGGATCTCCTTGCGGATGGAACCCGAATAGGCGATAAACCTGGATGAGAGACTTGTGTGGTTAGTCAGGTCATCGCCGACACCCTCGCCTAGCTTCCGCTTGAAGGTTGCCGAGGTACATGACGTGTACAGGGCTATAAGTGGCGAGAGCATGTGTGAAGAAGTACACCCCTCCAGGGTGAACATTGTCTATTCGAATAGCCGTTTTCCTTGGATATGGAAAATTGGAGGACTTATGTAGTACATAGACAACTTGAAGTGGATACCCTAAAATCCGCAAGATAAGCGTGAGTGCTATGGATGGCCTTCTCGTAGGGAGACGGGAACGGATCCATAGTGGGGTATTGATATGGTGAATATGTGGACTCGTGTGCGTCTCCTCACCTCAAAGAAGTTTCTGATACTCGTAGTATAGGTTAGCCACTGAGTCAAAGCTGGCTTGCTGCTGTTAAAACTCCACCACCTCCTTTGTTGATAATGTTGCATATGTAGATAGTTATGATGTAAGACTTGCTGAGTACCTTCGTACTCACGTTTGCTTATATATGTTTTGCAGTTGGTTACACTAGTGACTTCGACGAGTAGCTTGTATCCCAGCTGCGATCTTGTACCCTTGGAGGGTCGTGTTTAGTCAGGCTTCTTAGTCTTTTCCTTTTGTAGTTGTCTATACTCAGACATGTAATGCTTCCGTTGCTTGTATGCTCTGAATGATGGGTCATGAGACACCTGTTTGTATTTAATGCTATGTGGCTCTTCTGGGCCTTTATCTATATGAGTTTGAGTTATGTTGTGATGCCATGTTGTACAGCACATACTTGCATGTTATGCGTACGTGTAACGTGTATTGCTATGTGTGGGATTCGACAACCTAGTTGTTTATCCCTGGTAGCCTCTCTTATGGGGAAATGTAGTCTTGTGCTTCCATGAGCCATAGTAGTCCGCTACAGCCCGGTTCACCGGAGTCTTGCTAGCCCAGCACTACTGCTCCGGAACAATTGACTGGCCGGCATGTGATTCACTTCGTTCCTGTGTCTGTCCCTTCGGGGAAATGTCACGCGGTGACATCCAGAGTCCTGCCTAGCCTGCTACAGCCCGGCTTCCCGGAGTCCTGTTAGCCCAGTGCTACAGCCCGGATTCATACGCTGTTGAGCGACATGCTCGAGGTTGATTCATGTATGCCTGTCCCTGTAAGTTAGTGCCACTTTGGGTTCATGACTAGTCATGTCGGCCCGGGTTCTCTTGTTGGGGAACGTAGTAATTTCAAAAATTTCCTACGCACATGCAAGATCATGGTGATGCATAGAAACGAGAGGGGAGAGTGTGTCCATGTACCCTTGTAGATCGAAAGTGGAAGCGTTAGCACAACGTGGTTGATGTAGTCGTACGTCTTCACGATTCGACCGATCAAGTACCGAGCACATGGCATCTCCGAGTTCTGCACACATTCAACTCGATGACGTCCCTCGAACTCCGATCCAGCCGAGTGTTGAGGGAGAGTTTCGTCAGCATGACAGCGTGGTGACGATGATGATGTTCTACCGACGGAGGGCTTCGCCTAAGCACCGCTACGATATGATTGAGGTGGATTATGGTTGAGGGGGGCACCGCACATGGCTAAGAGATCAAGAGATCAATTGTTGTGTCTATGGGGTGCCCCTGGCCACGTATATAAAGGAGTGGAGGAGGGGGAGAGGGCCGGCCCCTATGGTGCGCCCTGGAGGAGTCCTACTCCCACCGGGAGTAGGATCCCCCCCCCTTCCAAGTAGTAGGAGTAGGAGTCAAGGCAAGGGAAGGGAGAAGAGAAGGAAGGAGGGGCGCAGCCCCTCCCCCTAGTCCAACTAGTACTAGGCCTTGGGGGGTGCCCAACCTCTCCTCTCTCTTTCCCCTAAAGCCCAATAAGGCCCACATACTCCCCGGCGAATTCCCGTAACTCTCCGGTACTCCGAAAAATACCCGAATCACTCGGAACCTTTCCGATGTCCGAATATAGTCATCCAATATATCAATCTTTACGTCTCGACCATTTCGAGACTCCTCGTCATGTCCCCGATCTCATCCGGGACTCCGAACTCCTTCGGTACATCAAAACATATAAACTCCTAATATAACTGTCATCGTAGCATTAAGCGTGCGGACCCTACGGGTTCGAGAACTATGTAGACATGACCGAGACACGTCTACGGTCAATAACCAATAGCGGAACCTGGATGCTCATATTGGCTCCTACATATTCTACGAAGATCTTTATTGGTCAGACCACATAACAACATACGTTGTTCCCTTTGTCATCGGTATGTTACTTGCCCGAGATTCGATCGTCGGTATCTCAATACCTAGTTCAATCTCGTTACCGGCAAGTCTCTTTACTCGTTCTGTAATACATTATCTCGCAACTAACTCATTAGTTGCAATTCTTGCAAGGCTTAGGTGATGTGCATTATCGAGAGGACCCAGAGATACCTCTCCGACAATCGGAGTGACAAATCCTAATCTTGAAATACGCCAACCCAACAAGTACCTTCGGAGACACCTGTAGAGCACCTTTATAATCACCCAGTCACGTTGTGACGTTTGGTAGCACACAAAGTGTTCCTCCGGTAAACGGGAGTTGCATAATCTCATAGTCATAGGAACATGTATAAGTCATGAAGAAAGCAATAGCAACAAACTAAATGATCAAGTGCTATGCTAACGGAACGGGTCAAGTCAATCACATCATTCTCCTAATGATGTGATCTCGTTAATCAAATGACAACTCATGTCTATGGTTAGGAAACATAACCATCTTTGATCAACGAGCTAGTCAAGTAGAGGCATACTAGTGACACTCTGTTTGTCTATGTATTCACACATGTATTATGTTTCCGGTTAATATAATTCTAGCATGAATAATAAACATTTATCATGATATAAGGAAATAAATAATAACTTTATTATTGCCTCTAGGGCATATTTCCTTCAGTCTCCCACTTGCACTAGAGTCAATAATCTAGTTCACATCGCCATGTGATTTAACATCAATAGTTCACATCACCATGTGATTAACACTCATAGTTCACATCGACATGTGACCAACACCCAAAGGGTTTACTAGAGTCAATAATCTAGTTCACACCGCTATGTGATTAACACCCAAAGAGTACTGAGGTGTGATCATGTTTTGCTTGTGAGAGAAGTTTAGTCAACGGGTCTGCCACATTCAGATCCGTAAGTATTTTGCAAATTTCTATGTCAATAATGCTCTGCATGGAGCTACTCTAGCTAATTGCTCCCACTTTCAATATGTATCCAGATTGAGAATTAGAGTCATCCGGATCAGTGTCAAAACTTGCATCGACGTAACCCTTTACAACGAACCTTTTGTCACCTCCATAATCGAGAAACATATCCTTATTCCACTAAGGATAATTTTGACCAATGTCTAGTGATCTACTCCTAGATCACTATTGTACTCCCTTGCCAAACTCAGGGCAGGATATACAATAGGTCTGGTACACAGCATGGCATACTTTATAGAACCTATGGCTAAGGCATAGGGAATGACTTTCATTCTCTCTCTATCTTCTGCCGTGGTCGGGTTTTGAGTCTTACTCAACTTCACACCTTGTAACACAGGCAAGAACTCCTTCTTTGACTATTCCATTTTGAACTACTTCAAAATCTTGTCAAGGTATGTACTCATTGAAAAACTTATCAAGCATCTTGATCTATCTCTATAGATCTTGATGCTCAATATGTAAGCAGCTTCACCGAGGTCTTTCTTTGAAAAACTCCTTTCAAACATTCCTTTATGCTTTGCAGAATAATTCTACATTATCTCCGATCAACAATATGTCTTTCACATATACTTATCAGAAATGATGTAGTGTTCCCACTCACTTTCTTGTAAATATAGGCTTCACCGCAAGTCTGTACAAAACTATATGCTTTGGTCAATTTATCAAAGCGCATATTCCAACTCCGAGATGCTTGCACCAGTCCATAGATGGATCGCTGGAGCTTGCATATTTTGTTAGTACCTTTAGGATTGACAAAACCTTCTGGTTGCATCATATACAACTCTTCTTTAATAAATCCATTAAGGAATGCAGTTTTGTTTATCCATTTGCCAGATTTCATAAAATGTGGTAATTGCTAACATGATTCGGACAGACTTAAGCATAGATACGAGTGAGAAATTCTCATCGTAGTCAACACCTTGAACTTGTCAAAAACCTTTTTGCGACAATTCTAGCTTTGTAGATAGTAACACTAATATCAGCGTCCGTCTTCCTCTTGAAGATCCATTTAATCTCAATGGCTCGCCGATCATTGGGCAAATCAATCAAAGTCCATACTGTGTTCTCATACATGGATCTCATCTCAGATTTCATGGCCTCAAGCCATTTCACGGAATCTGGGCTCATCATCGCTTCCTCATAGTTCATAGGCTCGTCATGGTCAAGTAACATGACCTCCAGAACAAGATTACCATACCACTCTGGTGCGGATCTCACTCTGGTTTACCTATGAGGTTCGGTAGTAACTTGATCTGAAGTTACATGATCATCATCATTAGCTCCCTCACTAATCGGTGTAGTAGTCACAGGAACAGATTTCTGTGATGAACTACTTTCCAATAACGGAGTAGGTACAGTTACCTCATCAAGTTCTACTTTCCTCCCACTCACTTCTTTCGAGAGGAACTCCTTCTCTAGAAAGGATCCATTCTCAGCAATGAATAACTTGCCTTCGGATCTGTGATAGAAGGTGTACCCAACATTTTCTTTTGGGTATCCTATGAAGATTTACTTCTCCGATTTGGGTTCGAGCTTATCATGTTGAAACTTTTTCACACAAGCATTGCAGTCCCAAACTTTAAGAAACGACAGCTTAGGTTTCTTGCCAAACTACAGTTCATACGGTGTCGTCTCAACGGATTTAGATGGTGCCCTTTTTAACGTGAATGTAGTTGTCTCTAATGCATAACCCCAAAACGATAGTGGTAGATCGGTAAGAGACATCATAGATTGCACCATATCTAATAAAGTACGGTTATGACGTTCGGACACACCATTATGCTGTGGTGTTCCAGGTGGCGTGAGTAGTGAAACTATTTCACATTGTTTTTAACTGAAGGACAAACTCGTAACTCAAATATTTTACTTCTGTGATCATATCGTAGAAACTTTCATTTTTGTTACGATGATTCTCCACTTCACTCTGAAATTCTTTGAACTTTTCAAATGTTTCAGACTTGTGTTTCATCAAGTAGATTGTAACACCCCGGATGTAACTTTCCCAATTTGTACTCCAACTCTTGCCGTTTCCGGCGTTAAGTTATATTTATTTCCTCGAGTTCGGATCTTTGTCTCCGTGTGTTGTTATCTTTGTCATGAATCTCATATCATGTCATCATGTGTAATGCATTTGCATACGTGTTCGTCTCATGCGTTCGAGCATTTTCCCCGTTGTCCGTTTTGCATTTCGGCGCTTCGTTCTCCTCCGGTGGTCATTTCTAGCTTTCTTTCATGTGTGGGGATTAAACATTTCCGGATTGGACCGAGACTTGCCAAGCGGCCTTGGTTTACTACCGGTAGACCGCCTATCAAGTTTCGTATCATTTGGACTTCGTTTGATACTCCAACGGTTAACCGAGGGACCGAAAAGGCCTCATGTGTGTTGCAGCCCAACACCCCTCCATTTTGACCCAAAACCCACCTAATACTGCTCCATCATCTAGAGCGTTCGATCACGATCGCGTGGCCAAAAACCGCACCTCATTTGGACTCTCCTAGCTCCCTCTAGGCCTATAAATAGACCCTCTCCGAAATCTCCTTCCCTTTCCTCCCGAAAAACCCTAGATCCACCTCATCGCGCGCCGCCGGACAAAACTGCACCGACGGACATTGTCCGGATCACCCCCGCTGCCACTTGTCGCCGCGCCATTCGCCCGCGCCCTCAGCCCCACTTCGCCGCCGCCAGTAGCCCGCGGGGCCCGGACGGGCCCTCCCGGCCCACGCGCGCCCCGCGCCTCCCGCCGGGCAGCGCCGCCCGCGCCCCTCACCGGCGCCCTTCGCCCCGACGCCGGCCGGCCGCTCCACCCCGCCGCCTCGACGCCGGCGCGTCGCCGCGCCTCGTCCGCCGCGCCCGCCACCTTG
>NC_041384.1:290927340-290971159 GCF_002162155.2 Triticum dicoccoides
GCGTCCGTGCCCGCCGGCGCCGCCTCCTCGCCGTCTCCTCGCCGCCCCGGCCGCCGTCCTCTTCTTCTCCGGCGTGAACAGTAATTCCGGCGAACTTCGTAATCCGTGCCCGGATCCCAGATCTGTGAACTGTGAAACCCTAGGTCGTTTTTTTCTCTAAGTCCCGAAATTTTCAGTTCAAGTGCTCATGTTCACGGCTCCGTAACTTTGCATCCGTACCTCCGATTCATGCATATAGCATATCAAAATGTTCATCTCAGAGAGTACATCATTTCATTCCATTGCATCATTTTCATGTGAGTTCATCTTGATGCCCGAAATGCTGTTAGAAGAGGGCTACTTGAGTTAATTGTCAGATCTGCTACTCCGTTTAGCACTTTTGTTATTTTTGCCATGATTAATGAGTGCATGATATGCCCTGATGCTCTACATGTGTTTTGTTTAGGGTTTTGTCATCTCTCCATAGGTCCAACCCATGTATTTTTGTGATGTGTGTGGTGTCTAGTGCAAGCTTGCAAAGGGGTGCACTTGCTAATTCTGTTTTCAGGGACTTGGTAATTTCACTAAGTCCTGGAGCTGTTTATCTCATGATGCCATATGTTCATGTTGTTTCCTAGTGATCCGTGCCTCTTTTGAGGATGATAAATAAGGATGTTTTGTTAATATTGTAGTGCTCTATCCATCCATGTCTTTGTTTGCAATTATGGAGCACCCTAGCTTGAGTCAATCGAGCTCTACTTTTGCTACTTTGTGAATCTGGGCAGATTGTCAACTTGTTTGCAATTTTGCCGATGATGTTGTAGTTGATCCATGCATGCTATGCTATTGTTCTTGCGATGTCTAGCTTTTATTTTGTGCCTTCTTGATGGATGTATGCTTTTCTTTCCATGACTTGCAGCGTAGTGAGTGCATCGAGCTCGTAAACATGCCTACTTGAGTTATATTTCAGCATGTGTCAGTTTTTCACTAAGTCTGAAAACTGATTATGTTTTTTCTATGTTCACATGCTTGCAATTGTATTTTCTGATCCCTTTTGGCTCAAGGTCACTAAGGGATTTTTGTTAAGCTCTTTGAGTAGCTCCATGCCATGTTTTACTTTGCCATGTTCAGGTCCTGTAGCATGTAGTTTTGTTGCTCCGAAGAGGGCTACCTGATCTGAAATTCCAGACAAGTGTTAATTTCACTAAGTCTGAGATCTGTTTGCCATATGCATTTTTGCCATGCTTGTTTGAACCTGTTAATGGATGAATTGGCCGTAGATCAGTGCTAGACTTTTGTTAAGCATCTTGTGTGCATCCCTGCCATGTATTTTGTTGTCATGTTTGGGTGCTGTAGCATGTTCATCTCATTGCTTTTAGATGCCTACTTGTTGTAAATCGCAGACCGGTGTCATTTTTGAATCGCTTGCCATTTCCAAACCGTAACTCTGATTCCGGCGTTCTTTATATCGTTTTCAAGCGATTTCATCTCATCTTTCCAGTGGCACACTTGGATTCCCAAGTTGAAGCCAGGTTCATGAATTTCCTGTCATATCTTGCATTTTGCATCCCGCATCGCATCCCGCATAGCATATCATCTTTGCATCGTGTTGTTTGAGTTTGCACGTGGTTGATTGTATCCTTGTTGCTTGTTTGTCTTGTTTGGGTAGAGCCGGGAGATGAGTTCGCTAACGAGGAGCCCATTGAGTTTGCTTTCGAGGATCCAGTCAACTCTGACAACTGTGCAGGCAAGATGATCATACCCTCGAAATCACTACTATCTTTGCTATGCTAGTTTGCTCGCTCTTTTGCTATGCCATTGCTATGATGCCTACCTCTTGTTTTCAAGCCTCCCAAATTGCCATGTCAAACCTCTAACCCACCATGTCCTAGCAAACCGTTGATTGGCTATGTTACCGCTTTGCTCAGCCCCTCTTATAGCGTTGCTAGTTGCAGGTGAAGATTGGAGGCCGTTCCTTGGTGGAACATTTATTTTACTTATTGGGATATCATTATATTATCTTGTTATCTTAATGCATCTATATACTTGGTAAAGGGTGGAAGGCTCGGCCTCTCTCCTAGTGTTTTGTTCCACTCTTGCCGCCCTAGTTTCCGTCATATCAGTGTTATGTTCCCGGATCTTGCGTTCCTTACGCGGTTGGGTTATAATGGGAACCCCTTGATATTTCGCCTTGATTAAAGCTTTTCCAGCAATGCCCAACATTGGTCTTACCATTTGCCACCTAGCCTCTTTTTCCCTTGGGTTTCCGGAGCCCGAGGGTCATCTTATTTTAACCCCCCCGGGCCAGTGCTCCTTTGAGTGTTGGTCCAAATAGAGCCACTTGAAGCGCCACCTCGGGGTAACTTGAGGGTTGGTTTTAGTTGTAAGTGTTCATCTGAGTGTGCCCTGAGAAAGAGATATGTGCAGCTCCTATCGGGATTTATCGGCACATTCGGGCGGTGTTGCTGGATTTGTTTTAACCTGTCGAAGTGTCTTGAGTAACCGAGTCTGATCGGAACGTCTTGGGAGGAGGTCTATTCCTTCGTTGACCGTGAGAGCTTGTCATGGGCTAAGTTGGGACTCCCCTGCAGGGATTAGAACTTTCGGAAGTCGTGCCCGCGGTTATGGGCAGATGGGAATTTGTTAATGTTCGGTTGTAGATAACTTGAACCTTAACTTAATTAAAATGAATCAACTGAGTGTGTTACCGTGATGGCCTCTTCTTGGCGGAGTCCGGGAAGTGATCACAGTGTTGGAGTAATGTTTGCGCAGGTTGTTCTCTAGTTTCTTGCTCGTGCTTTGCCTCCTCTTCTCTCTCTCTTTTGTGAATAAGTTAGCGACCATACTTGCTAGTCGCTTGCTGCAGCTCCACTCATATTATACCTTGCCTTACCTATAAGCTTAAATAGTCTTGATCGCGAGGGTGCGAGATTGCTGAGTCCCTGTGGCTCACAGATTACTATTACACCAGATGCAGGGCCTGATGATTCCGCTCCAGGAGACGCGTATGAGCTCAAGTGGGAGTTCGACGAGGACTCACAACGTTACTATGTTTCCTTTCCCGATGATCAGTAGTGGTGCCCACTTGGGGGTGAACGGGACCGTTGTCGCATGTTGGGTTCTCTTTTATTTTGGCGCCGTAGTCAGGCCATGAGTGTTTGGATGATGTAATGTTATTTATGCACTTGGTTGACGTGGCGAGTGTAAGCCAACTATGTTATCTCCCCTTTTATTAATATATTACATGGGATGTTTGTGAAGATTGCCTAACTTGCGACATATGCCTTCAATGCGATTATGTCTCTAAGTCGTGCCTCGACACGTGGGAGCTATAGTCGCATCGAGGGTGTTACATAGATATACTCATATCTGCTCAAATCATCTGTGAAGGTCAGAAAATAATGATACCTGCCACGAGCCTCAATATTCATCGAACCACATACATCAGTATGTATGATTTCCAACAAATCTATTGCTCGCTCCATTGTTCTGGAAAACGGAGTCTTAGTCATCTTGCTCATGAGGCATGGTTCGCAAGCATCAACTGATTCATAATCAAGTGATTCCAAAAGCCCATCAGCATGGATTTTCTTCATGCGCTTTACACCAATATGACCTAAACGGCAGTGCCACAAATAAATTGCACCATCATTGTTAACTTTGCATCTTTTGGTTTCAATATTATGAATATGTGTATCACTACGATCGAGATCCAATGAACCATTTTCATTGGGTGTGTAACCATATAAGGTTTTATTCATGTAAACATAACAACAATTTATTCTCTTACTTAAATGAATAACCGTATTGCAATAAACATGATCAAATCATATTCATGCTCAACGCAAACACCAAATAACACTTATTTAGGTTCAACACTAATCCCACAAGTATAGGGAGTGTGCGATGATGATCATATCAATCTTGGAATCACTTCCAACACACATCGTCACTTCACCCTTAACTAGTCTCTGTTCATTCTGCAACTCCCGTTTCGAGTTACCACTCTTAGCAACTAAACTAGTATCAAATACTGAGGGGTTGCTATAAACACTAGTAAAGTACACAGCAATAACATGTATATCAAATATACCTATGTTCACTTTGCCATCCTTCTTATCCGCCAATTACTTGGGGTAGTTCCGCTTCCAGTGACCAGTCCCTTTGCAGTAGAAGCACTTAGTTTCAGGCTTAGGTCCAGACTTGGGTTTTTCACTTGAGCAGCAACTTGCTTGCCGTTCTTCTTGAAGTTCCCCTTTCTTCCCTTTGTCCCTTTACTTGAAACTAGTGGTTTTGTTTACCACCAACACTTGATGCTTTTCTTGATTTCTACCTTCGTTGATTTCAGCATCACGAAGAGCTTGGAATCGTTTCTGTTATCCCTTGCATATTATAGTTCATCACGAAGTTCTACTAACTTGGTGATGGTGACTATAGAATTCTGTCAATCACTATTTTATCTGGAAGATTAACTCCCACTTGATTCAAGCGATTGTAGTACCCAGACAGTCTAAGCACATGCTCACTGCTTGAGCTATTCTCCTCCATCTTTTAGCTATAGAACTTGTTGGAGACTTCATATCTCTCAACTCGGGTATTTTCTTGAAATATTAACTTCAACTCATGGAACATCTCATATGGCCCATGACATTCAAAACGTCTTTGAAGTCCCGATTCTAAGCCGTTTAAGCATGGTGCACTAAACTATCAAGTAGTCATCATATTGAGCTAGCCAAATGTTCATAACATCTGCATTTGCTCCTGCAATAGGTTTGTCACCTAGCGGTGCATCAAAGACATAATTCTTCTGTGCAGCAATGAGGATAAACCTCAGATCACGGATCCAATCCGCATCATTGCTACTAACATCTTTCAACTTAGTTTTCTCTAGGAACATATAAAAAAACAGGGGAGCTAAACGCGAGCTATTGATCTACAACATAGATATGCTAATACTATGAGGACTAAGTTCATGATAAATTAAAGTTCAATTAATCATATTACTTAAGAACTCCCACTTAGATAGACATCCCTCTAATCCTCTAACTGATCATGTGATCCAAATCAACTAAACCATGTCCGATCATCACGTGAGATGGAGTAGTTTCAATGGTGAACATCACTATGTTGATCATATCTACTATATGATTCACGCTCGACCTTTCGGTCTCCGTGTTCCGAGGCCATATCTATTATATGCTAGGCTCATCAAGTTTAACCGGAGTATTTCGCGTGTGCAACTGTTTTGCACCCATTGTATTTGAACGTAGAGCCTATCACACCCGATCATCACGTGGTGTCTCAGCACGAAGAACTTTCGCAACGGTGCATACTCAGGGAGAACACTTATACCTTGATAATTTAGTGAGAGACTATCCTATAAAGCTACCACCGAACTAAGCAAAATAAGATGTATAAAAGATAAACATCACATGCAATCATAATATGTGACATGATATGGCCATCATCATCTTGTGCCTTTGATCTCCATCTCCAAAGGATCGTCATGATCTCTATCGTCACTGGCATGACACCATGATCTCCATCATCTTGATCTATGTCAATGTGTCATCACATGGTTGTCTCGCCAACAATTGCTCTTGCAACTATTGCTATTGCATAGCAATAAAGTAAAGCAATTGTTTGGCGCTTGCATCTTATGCAATAGAGAGATAACCATAAGGCTTTTGCCAGTTGCTGATAACTTCAACAAAACATGATCATCTCATACTACAACTTATATCTCATCACATCTTGACCATATCACATCACAACATGCCCTGCAAAAACAAGTTAGACGTCCTCTACTTTGTTGTTGCAAGTTTTACGTGGCTGCTACGGGCTGAGCAAGAACCGTTCTTACCTACGCATCAAAACCACAACGATAGTTTATCAAGTTGGTGCTGTTTTAACCTTCGCAAGGACCGGGCATAGCCAAACTCGGTTCAACTAAAGTTGGAGACACTGACACCCGCCAGCCACCTGTCTGCAAAGCACATCGGTAGAACCAGTCTCGCGTAAGCGTACGCGTAATGTCGGTCCAGGCCGCTTCATCCAACAATACCGCCGAACCAAAGTATGACATGCTGGTAAGCAGTATGACTTATATCTCCCACAACTCACTTGTGTTTTACTCGTGCATATAACATCAACGCATAAAACCTGGGCTCGGATGCCACTGTTGGGGAACGTAGTAATTTCAAAAATTTCCTACGCACATGCAAGATCATGGTGATGCACAGCAACGAGAGGGGAGAGTGTGTCCACGTACCCTTGTAGACCGAAAGCGGAAGCGTTAGCACAACATGGTTGATGTAGTCGTACGTCTTCACGATCCGACCGATCAAGTACCGAATGCACGGCACCTCCGAGTTCTGCACACGTTCAACTCGGTGACGTCCCTCGAACTCCGATCCAGCCAAGTGTTAAGGGAGAGTTTCGTCAGCACGCTGGCGTGGTGACGATGATGATGTTCTACCGATGCAGGGCTTTGCCTAAGCACCGCTACGATATGATCGAGGTGGATTATGGTGGAGGGGGGCACCGCACACGGCTAAGAGATCAAGAGATCAATTGTTGTGTCTATGGGGTGCCCATGGCCACGTATATAAAGGAGTGGAGGAGGGGGGAGAGGGCCGGCCCCTATGGCGCGCCCTGGAGGAGTCCTACTCCCACCGGGAGTAGGATTCCCCCCCCCCTTCCAAGTAGTAGGAGTAGGAGTCAAGGCAAGGGAAGGGAGAAGAGAAGGAAGGTGGGGGTGCAGCCCCTCCCCTAGTCCAATTCAGACTAGGCCTTGGGGGGCGCCCAACCTCTCCTCTCTCTTTCCCCTAAAGCCCAATAAGGCCCATATACTCCCCGGCGAATTCCTGTAATTCTCCGGTACTCCAAAAAATACCCGAATCACTCGGAACCTTTCCGATGTCCGAATATAGTCATCCAATATATCGATCTTTACGTCTCGACCATTTCGAAACTCCTCGTCATGTCCCCGATCTCATCCGGGACTCCGAAATCCTTCGGTACATCAAAACATATAAACTCATAATACAACTGTCATCGTAGCGTTAAGCGTGCGGACCCTACGGGTTCGAGAATTATGTAGACATGACCGAGACACGTCTCCGGTCAATAACCAATAGCGGAACCTAGATGCTCATATTGGCTCCTGCATATTCTACAAAGATCTTTATCGGTCAGACCGCATAACAACATATGTTGTTCCCTTTGTCATCAGTATGTTACTTGCCCGAGATTCGATCGTCGGTATCTCAATACCTAGTTCAATCTCGTTACCGGCAAGTCTCTTTACTCGTTTTGTAATACATCATCTCGCAACTAACTCATTAGTTGCAATGCTTGCAAGGCTTAGGTGATGTGCATTACCGAGAGGGCCCAGAGATACCTCTCCGACAATTGGAGTGACAAATCCTAATCTCGAAATACGCCAACCCAACAAGTACCTTCGAAGACACATGTAGAGCACCTTTATAATCACCCAGTTACGTTGTGACGTTTGGTAGCACACAAAGTGTTCCTCCGGTAAACGGGAGTTGCATAATCTCATAGTCATAGGAACATGTATAAGTCATGAAGAAAGCAATAGTAACAAACTAAACGATCAAGTGCTATGCTAACGGAATGGGTCAAGTCAATCACATCATTCTCCTAATAATGTGATCTCGTTAGTCAAATGACAACTCGTGTCTATGGTTAGGAAACATAACCATCTTTGATCAACGAGCTAGTCAATAGAGGCATACTAGTGACACTCTATTTGTCTATGTATTCACACATGTATTATGTTTCCGGTTAATACAATTCTAGCATGAATAATACACATTTATCATGATATAAGGAAATAAATAATAACTTTATTATTGCCTCTAGGGCATATTTCCTTCATCTCTGTCATATGGATGCTAGTGACACTATCATATACGTGAGCCAAAAGGCGCAAACGGTCCCGGGCCAGGTAAGGTGGCACCCACGGGAATACCGTGCGTGAGGCCGCAAAGTGATATGAAGTGTTACATGCTAGATCGGTGTGACTTTGGATCGGGGTCCCGACAGCATTGGTATCAGAGCCTGACTGACTGTAGGATTACCAAGCCAAACTGGTCGAAGTTGAGTCTAGAAATGCTTTAGTTATATAAGGGAATTGATTGTGGAAGGGAACGTAAGGCTCTTTTTACTCCTTTACCTCATGTTATTCTTTCTGAGTCAGCCTCTTCTTTTCTTCGAGGGTTAAGCCCTAGGCTTCTCCTCTATCTCTCAGGATGACGTGTTACTAAACCGTAAAGACTTAGGATTGTTGGGTTTTGTCTCCATACAGTTCTATTACTTCTGTGTGTCCTCAGTTTGACCCAGAACCTTGATATTATGATGCTGGTTGAGTATGCTATTCCTTTGATGAATGTCTCAAAATCCCTTTTGAGCATTTACAACCGTTATGCTGCCAAAATTGTCCTAGGATTTCAAGAGTTTCCAATGCTTTTGCATTACATTCCACATCCTTATGTCGATGCTAATTCCATCCTTGTTTCCTTGGTTTATGTGCCAGGATGTCGTCTGCTAACCAAGGTTTAGTTGCTCATAGCAAGAACCACGGAGATGGTAGGGACGAGGATCCTCCTGACCAACCTTTGATGGCAGAGTTCTTGTTAGCATCCGAGAGGAACAAGCGTGAGACTAACCGCTTGCTGGCACAGATTGAGCAGAACACCGCACATCAGCGTAAGAAGTTGGTTTCCATCACCGACTTCATTAGTCTGAAACCACCCACCTTCCATCATTCCATTGAGCCACTCGAGGCAGATGACTGGCTCCGGAGCATCACTCACAAGTTGCATTCTGCGAGCGTGGCTGAAGGTGACAAGGTCACCTATGCTACCTATCACCTGGAAGGTCCTCCTAGTATTTGGTGGCAAAGCTATGAGGCTATGCTTCCAGCTGGCCAGATTCCTACATGGAAGGATTTCACCGAGGCTTTTCGTGAGCACCACATTCCTCAGGCTCTCATTGACCACAAGAGGGAAGAGTTCTGTAGCTTTACCCAGGGTAAGCAGCCTGTTGATGCTTACAGTAGAGAGTTTGGAAACCTCGCCCGCTATGCTACAAAAGAAGTGTCCACGGACGCTAAGAAGCAGGCTAGGTTCCGGAAGGGTCTCAACCCTAAGTTGCGTCGTGATCTCCACCTGCATCATTGTGATACTTTCCAGGCTCTTGTGAACAAGGCCATTAATGCAGAGACATCTCAGCTCACTTACGAGGAGTCTCGTAAGCACAACCATGATCTGGGTTCTTCCTCCCACTCTGGCTCTCAGAAGCGACGGATTTGGATTCCGAACTCAGCTCTTCCACCTGGATATGCACCGAGGCCATCCGATGTGGCGCCTCACCCAGCTCAGCAACGTGCTCCACCCAGGCCTATTAGTGGACCACTTGCCAATGTAGGACCACGTCCTACCTCAGGAACTTGCTTCACCTGAGGAGAACCAGGACACTACGCACATGACTACCCTCAGTCCAGTTATACTCCACCCCAGTCTGAGAGGTCTGTTGGCCGTGAAAAGCCACCAGGCAAGATGATCAGTACCAAGCCAGCCTCCATTGCACGAGCATGTGTGCATCATGTCTCAGCTACAGAAGCTCAAGATGATCCTGACGTCGTACTAGAAATGCTTCTTGTCAATTGCCATCCAGCATCGGTTTTGTTCAATACTGGAGCATCTCATTCCTTCATTTCCGAAAGCTACGCTAACTTGCACAACATGTCATTTTGTGATATGCCCTCTCCACTAGTCATTCAAACTCCTGGATCCAAATGGCAAACTTCTAGTGTAAGCCATGGTAATGAAATCCTTGTTGACAGACTTGTATTCCTTGCATCACTCATAGCCCTCAATTCTACAGATATCAACATCTTCTTGGGTATGGACTGGATGAAAGCTCATTATGCCAAGATTGATTGTTACACAAGGTCTGTTCAGCTTACACACCCATCTGGCAAGATAGTCACCGTCTTCACTAGAGTTGCAAAGTGCCAACTCTATTCTCTTAATGCCAGCCCTCTTCCAGACCTTGAAGATATCCCGGTAGTCCATGACTTTTCGGATGTCTTTCCAGAGGAACTGCCAGGTATTCCACCTGACGGAGATGTAGAGTTTGTCATAGATCTTATCCCAGGAACCGCTCCAATCTCTAGGAGACCTTACAAGATGGCACCCTTAGAACTAGCTGAGCTTAAGAAACAACTCGATAAATCCTTGCAAAAAGGTTTCATCCGTCCCAGTTCTTCTCCTTGGGCTTGTCCTGTCCTCTTCGTCAAGAAGAAGGATGGTACGGATCGGATGATTGTAGATTATCGTCCCGTTAATGTGGTCATGATAAAGAACAAGTATCCGCTCCCAAGGATCAACGACCTGTATGATCAGCTCGCTAGATCCTCAGTTTTTTCCAAGATGGATTTGAGGTTAGGCTACCACAAAATCAAAATCAGAAATGGGGACATCCCCAAAACGGCCTTTGTCACTCGTTATGGTCAATACGAGTACACCGTGATGTCTTTCGGACTAACCAATGCTCCAGCTACTTTCTCCTGCTTGATGAACTCGATCTTTATGGAGTACTTAGATAAGTTTGTCATGGTTTATCTCGATGATATTCTTATTTACTCGAAGAATGAGGAAGAGCATGCCGAACATCTTAGACTTGTGATAGAAAAACTCAGAGAGCACCGCCTTTATGCCAAGTTCTCCAAGTGTGAATTTTGTTTGCCAGAAGTGACCTATCTGGGCCATGTGATCTCTGGTAAGGGCATTGCTGTCAATCCCGAGAGAGTTAAAGTCGTTCTCGATTGGACTCCACCCGAAACGGTCAAACAAGTTAGGAGTTTCCTTGGTCTAGCCAGTTATTGTCGCCGCTTCGTTGAAAACTTCTCCAAAGTGGCCAAACCCCTCACGGAGCTTCTCAAGAAAGATAAAAGGTTTGAGTGGACCCCATAGTGTGAGCACAGTTTTCAGGAACTGAAAAGACGCCTGACTTGTGCGCCCATACTCGTGCCACCGGATTTCACTAAAGACTTTGTTATCTATTGCGACGCTTCGCGTCAAGGACTAGGTTGCATTCTTATGCAGGATCGTCATGTGATTGCCTATGCATCTCGACAGTTGCATCCACATGAGGAAAATTATCCTACACATGATCTAGAGCTTGCAGCCGTAGTCTATGCACTTAAGACTTGGCGACATTACCTTCTTGGTAACCGTTGCGAAATCTACACTGACCATCAGAGTCTCAAGTATATCTTCACCCAACCGGATCTGAATCTCAGACAGAGACATTGGTTGGAGTTGATCTCGGATTACGACTTAGGAATCACTTACACCCCAGACAAAGCCAAGGTCATGGCTGATGCTTTAAGTCATAAATCCGATTGCAACAACCTCATGTTGCAACAATGTCAACCACCCCTCCATGAGGAATTATATAAGCTTAACCTTCACATAGCTCCTCATGGTTCCCTTTCTACCTTGGTGGCGAAACCTACCCTTATGGATCAGATCATAGAGGCTCAGAAGCATGATATGGGAATCTCCCGGATCAAGAAGAATATTTCCAAGGGAGTTGCTGGTTGTTTCTCTATGGATGAACGAGGTGTTGTTTACTTTGGAAACCGTTTGGTGGTTCCCAAATGTCAACAGATGCAGCAACTGATCCTTAAGGAGGCCCACGACTCTCCTCTCACGATTCATCCTGGTAGTACAAAGATGTATCAGGACCTACGCCAAAGGTTCTGGTGGACTAGGATGAAGAGAGAAATCGCTCAGCATATTGCCAACTGTGACGTTTGTCGTCGCGTTAAGGCAGAGCATCAGAGACCTGCTGGCACCCTTCAACCTTTAGCTATTCCCGAGTGGAAATGGGACAAAGTTGGTATGGACTTCATCACCGGCTTTCCCAGGACCAAGAAAGGAAATAATGCTATCTTCGTAGTCATTGATCGTCTCTCCAAAGTGGCTCACTTCCTACCTGTTCGAGAGAGTATCACTGCTAGTCAGCTCGCTGACTTATATATCTCCCGAATAGTGTCACTCCATGGTGTTCCACTAGAGATCAATTCAGACCGTTGCAGTCTTTTCACCTCTCATTTCTGGGAAAGTTTCCAGAATGCCATGGGAACTCATCTTTCTTTCAGTACCGCTTTCCACCCTCAGTCAAGTGGTCAGGTGGAAAGGGTCAACCAAATTCTTGAAGACATGCTTAGAGCTTGCGTTATCTCATTCGGTATGGATTGGGAGAAATGTCTTCCCTTTGCCGAGTTTGCTTATAACAATAGCTACCAATCCAGCCTTAAGAAAGCAGCCTTCGAGATTCTGTATGGACAAAGATGTCGAACACCTTTGAACTGGTCAGAAACTAGTGAAAGACAATTCTTTGGGCCGGATATGATCCAGGAGGCAGAAGAGCAAGTGCACATCATTTGTGAAAATTTGAAAACAACCCAATCTCGTCAAAAGAGCCAGTATGACCGTCATCATAAGGAAGTGGCTTATGAAGTTGGCGACAAGGCTTACCTTCGGGTTACTCCTTTGAAGGGTACCCATCGTTTTGGTATCAAGGGCAAGTTGGCTCCTCGTTACATTGGTCCTTTTCGCATTCTTGCTAAACGAGGAGAGGTTGCCTACCAATTGGAACTACCCCCACATCTTTCTCGAGTTCATGATGTCTTCCACATCTCTCAACTCAGGCGTTGCTTCTCGGATCCCATCCACCGAGTGGACCACGAAACGCTTGATCTCCAAGATAACCTCACTTATCGAGAGTTCCCCGTTCGCATTCTGGATCAAGCAAAGCGTGTCACTCGACATCATAACATCAAGTTTCTCAAGGTTCAGTGGTCTCATCATGCCGAGAGAGAAGCTACCTGGGAGCGAGAAGATCGTCTTCGACTTGAGTACCCCGCTTTCTTTCCGCCAGCTCCTGAATCTCGGGACGAGATTCTTCCGAGTGGGGGCGAGTTGTCACATCCCTAGTTCTGGTATGATCCTAGGCTTGCTTTGTGCATCATGTTTAAATTTCAAATGAAATTGAAATGGGGATGTTTCAAACCCTAGCACCAAAGCAATTCAAATAGGTTCAAATTTAAAATGGAATTTCAATGAATCGAAAATGCTTTTCAAAAATGTTCATGGTCTTTGGAAAATGTTGGAAACAACAACCAGGGGTGATGCACATTTTCGCTAAACATTCTGGATTTTTGAATGAACCCATATGTATTTGAATTGGAGCTGTTTAAAATAATATAAATATTTTAAAGGCTCCAAAAATGTTGGAATTTGGTGAGGGCCTCTGGTATATTATAACTAGTGGTCACAAGGAATCTCAATATTTTTATATTTGTGCTGGTATTTATTTTTAAGTCAAAAAACAAATGTAGAAATAGGAAAGAAAACAAAATAGGGAAACACTTACCTGAGGCCTGGCTTACCTGGCACCCCCAGCCGGCCCAGCAGAGGCCCAGCCCACTGGCCTCTGCCAGTCACCACTTACCTCCAGCCAGGAGGACGCCAAGCGCGTGGCCGACACACGCCGGCGCACGCCCGGCCACCTCCTGCCTCTCTGCTAGCTTCCCCGACGCCCTGGATGCCTCCAACGCTGCCACCCAGACCCACTGGCCCCTCCCTCACTCTCCCCGTGTCCATCCCCCTCCTCTGATTTCTCTGCGCAGCACCACCGAACGCCACCATCGCCGCCGCTCGCCGCTGCCGCGGCCACAACCATCTCCTCACCCCTCTGTCGTGTCCACCAGCACCGCCGTTGAGCTCCGCCTCCCCAAGCCGAAGGAATCGAGACCGGACGCCCTGCATCGCCTCCACGCCATCGTCTTCAACCTCGGGCTGACCGAGATCGCTGCCGCCGTCTCGTCGCCCCAAACCTTCCCCGAGCCCGCTGACCATCCCGTCGCCCCCGCTGTGAGCTCCTCTTCTTGTTCCCCCTCTTCCCGAGCTCGTTTACGCCCCGCAGCCGTCACCCCCTTGTCGACCAAACCACGCCGCCGCCCGAGCTCGTCGACGGCAACGCTCCGGTGACCATTTGGTCCCAAACGCGTGTCCACCGAGCTTGCTGCCCCGCGCTGAGCCTCGCTAGCGCCTCTTCTTGCCGCTTGCACCCTGCAACGCTAACCCCACGCGCACCCGAGCTCCGGCCGCCGCGCTCATTGTCGCCGGGCGCTCCCCGGCCGCGCCACCACCATGGCTGGATGCGGACGAGCGTCCGCATTCCATAGCTGCACTCCGCGCCCAAATGGGCCCCTATAGGCAGAACCCGCAGCGCACCGCCGCGTTCGGACTCGCCGGCGGCTAAACGTCGGCAGCCACCGACCTTTGACCGGCGTGGGTTGACCCCCACAGCCCAGTTTGACCTCCCCCCTCTCTCTCACTGACTTGCGGGCCCTGCCCGACTAATTACTATAGTTAGCACTAATTAACTAACTAGGTGAGCTACTACAGTCACTGACTAGTGGGCCCTGCCCAGTTAGTTAGGACTAACTAACTTAGTTAGTTGACTGGGTCACTGACTAGTGGAACCCACTGGTCAGGTTTGACCTGGTCAGCCCCGTTGACTCGCTTACGTCATGCTGACATAGAGCTGACGCAATAATTGATTTCTGGAATTATTTTAACTCAGGAAATTCCAGAATATTGCCTAAACTTCAAAAAATCATAATAATTCAACTGTAGCTTAGAATGAAATAAATTATATATGAAAAATTATCAAAAAAATGCAAGGAATCCATTTATGCCAGTTACATGCATGAAAAACCAACTTATACATGCTGTATAAGTGAAAACATAATATGGGCATTATAAATGCTTCATTTTGAATTGCATTTGAATCTTTGATTCAAATGGGCTTCAACCAACTTGGTAGCATCTTGCATTAGCCCAAACACTAGCACTTGCACATGTCATGTTCATGCATCGTTTTGTTGCATTTGTTTGTGTGTTGATCGCCGGCGACATTTCTTCTTGATAGGTTCCACTCCGGAAGGTGTTCCCGAGTACCTGTCAAAGGAGCCGTACCCCTTCGTCGTTCTATCAGGCAAGCAAACCCCCTTGAGCATTTCGATAAATCCCACTCTCTCGCTCCTGATCCTTATACTGCATTAGGACAACAATGATTCAACTGCTACTTTTCTGCTGCGGTAGTTGAACCCATTCCTCTGCATGACCTGTCATTGCCACAGTAAATAGTTGAAACCCACTAGCATGAGTACGAGTTGCTTGAGCCCTGATGTGCCTACTCATCCATGCTTGTTTTCTTTATGCCGGCTATGCTTAGAGTTGTGTCAGGTCTGATTCATCGGGAATGAATCGGAGTGGTGAACATGTCCTACCGATAAAGGCTAAGTGTGTGAACACGTTTTGGTAAAGGTAGCGATGAGTGGCCATGTAGGAGTACATGGTGGGTTGTCTCATTGGAACTGTCCCTAAGGACTGAGTTTGTGTATGTTATCCAAGTCCAGTTACTACCACACATTGGGTTCTGGTTATCCGGCCCCTCTCGGCTTATTAATCCACTTGATCTCTGTCCAGGAGTTGCAACTAGTTTCTGGCATTTGTAGGTAGTGCGACTTGTCTACCAGGTGGTGTCCGGCGGGACGGGCTTGGGACAGACTAGGCACCGTGGCATGGTGTACCAAGTGGCACCCGAATGGTGGGCTTGGGAACCCTGCTCACATCATTTGGGGCCGTGAGCAACACCCCGGCCGGATCTCCTTGCGGATGGAACCCGAATAGGCGATAAACCTGGATGAGAGACTTGTGTGGTTAGTCAGGTCGTGGCTGACACCCTCGCCCGGCTTCCGCTTGAAGGTTGCCGAGATACATGACGTGTAAAGGGCTATAAGTGGCGAGAGCGTGTGTGAAGAAGTACACCCCTGCAGGGTCAACATTATCTATTCGAATAGCCGTTTTCCTCGGATATAGAAACTTGGAGGACTTATGTAGTACATAGACAACTTGAGGTGGATACCCTAAAATCCGCAAGATAAGCGTGAGTGCTATGGATGGCCTTCTCATAGGAGACGGGAACGGACCCATAGTGGAGTATTGATATGGTGAATATGTGGACTCGTGTGCGTCTCCTCACCTCAAAGAAGTTTCTGTACTCGTAGTATAGGTTAGCCACTCAGTCAAAGCTGGCTTGCTACTATTAAAACTCCACCACCCCTTTGTTGATAATGTTGCATATGTAGATAGTTCTGATGTAAGACTTGCTGAGTACCTTCGTACTCACGTTTGCTTATTTATGTTTTGCAGTTGGTTACACTAGTGACTTCGACGAGTAGCTTGTATCCCAGCTGCGATCTTGTACCCTTGGGAGGGTCGTGTTTAGTCAGGCTTCTTAGTCTTTTCCTTTTGTAGTTGTCAGTACTCAGACATGTAATGCTTCCGTTGCTTGTATGCTCTGAATGACGGGTCATGAGACCCCTGTTTGTATTGAATGCTATGTGGCTCTTCTGGGCCTTTATCTATATGAGTTTGAGTTATGTTGTGATGCCATGTTGTACAGCACATACTTGCATGTTGCGTACGTGTAACGTGTATTGCTATGTGTGGGATCCGACAACCTAGTTGTTTATCCCTGGTAGCCTCCCTTATGGGGAAATGTAGTCTTGTGCTTCCATGAGCCATAGTAGTCCGCTACAGCCCAGTTCACCGGAGTCCTGCTAGCCCAGCACTACTGCTCCGGAACACTTGACTGGCCGGCATGTGATTCACTTTGTTCCCGTGTCTGTCCCTTCGGGGAAATGTCACGTGGTGACATTCGGAGTCCTGCCTAGCCTACTACAGCCCGGGTTCCCGGAGTCCTGTTAGCCCAGTGCTACAGCCCGGATTCATATGCTGTTGACCGACATGCTCGAGGTTGATTCATGTATGCCTGTCCCTGTAAGTTAGTGCCACTTTGGGTTCACGACTAGTCATGTAGGCCCGGGTTCTCTGTCATATGGATGCTAGCGACACTATCATATACATGAGCCAAAAGGCGCAAACGGTCCTGGGCCAGGTAAGGTGGCACCCGTGGGAATACCGTGCGTGAGGCCGCAAACTGATATGAGTTTTACATGCTAGATCGGTGTGACTTAGGATTGGGGTCCCGACACTATCCGACCCTATCCTCGGATCGGCCCTTACTACAGATCCGGCTTCGAGCCTGGACGTGACTTCGGCACCCAAAAACCAGGAGTTAACCATGACCGGAAGCACCCTCTGCCCTACTACATATGAGATAAACCCCGAGGCAACCCAGACACTGATTCGGCCAGTCGCTCTTTGCTGAATGAGATGCTAGATTGGAACCACACAATGAGCATCATAGACGCCCCTTCGCCGATCTACGGTCGGACCGGCCCGATGCAGATATTTGTGCATTTCTTTCCCCACCCACCACCCACTTGGTAGCCACTATCGAAGACTTAACCGATATGTTGGACAACACATCCAAAGAGGCCGAGGACATGAAGGAGGATATCGATGCCATGGCCTATGCGGATAACTCCTCAATCACCCCCTAAATGGGAAAGTGTACCGCTACTTCTGAAGGAAATATGCCCTAGAGGCAATAATAAAGTTATTATTTATTTCCTTATATATCATGATAAAACTTTATTATTCATGCTAGAATTGTATTAACCGGAAACATAATACATGTGTGAATACATAGACAAACAGAGTGTCACTAGTATGCCTCAACTAGACTAGCTTGTTAATCAAAGATGGTTATGTTTCCTAACCATGGACAAAGAGTTGTCATTTGATTAACAGGATCACATCATTAGATGAATGATCTGATTGACATGACCCATTCCATTAGCTTACCACCCGATCGTTTAGTATGTTGCTATTGCTTTCTTCATGACTTATACATGTTCCTATGACTATGAGATTATGCAACTCCCCTTTGCCGGAGGAACACTTTGTGTGCTACCAAACGTCACAACGTAACTGGGTGATTATAAAGGAGCTCTACAGGTGTCTCCAAAGGTACATGTTGGGTTGGCGTATTTCGAGATTAGGATTTGTCACTCCGATTGTCGGAGAGGTATCTCTGGGCCCTCTCGGTAATGCACATCACATAAGCCTTGCAAGCATTGCAACTAATGAGTTAGTTGTGAGATGATGTATTACGGAACGAGTAAAGAGACTTGCCGGTAACGAGATTGAACTAGGTATTGAGATACCGACGATCGAATCTCGGGCAAGTAACATACCGATGACAAAGGGAAAACGTATGTTGTTATGCGGTCTGACCGATAAAGATCTTCGTAGAATATGTAGGAGCCAATATGAGCATCCAGGTTCCGCTATTGGTTATTGACCGGAGACGTGTCTCGGTCATGTCTACATTGTTCTCGAACCCGTAGGGTCCGCACGCTTAAGGTTTCGATGACAGTTATATTATGAGTTTATGAGTTTTGATGTACCGAAGCTAGTTCGGAGTCCCGGATGTGATCACGGACATGACGAGGAGTCTCGAAATGGTCGAGACATAAAGATTGATATATTGGACGGCTATATTCGGACACTGGAAGTGTTCCGGGTGATTTCGGAGAAAACCAGAGAGCCGGAGGGTTACCGGAGCCCTACCGGGAGTAGTAATGGGCCATATGGGCCTTAGTGGAGAGAGAGAAGGGATCCAGGGTGGGTCGCGCGCCTCCTCCCACCCTTGGTCCGAATTGGACTAGGAGAGGGGGGGTGGCGCCCCCCTTTCCTTCTCCCTCCCCACTTCTTTCCCCCTCCTAGTAGGAGTCCTACTCCTACTAGGAGGAGGACTCCTCCTGGCGCGCCTATAGGGGCCGGCCGGCCTCCTCCTCTTGCTCCTTTATATACGGGGGCAGGGGGCACCCCTAGACACACAAGTTGATCCACGTGTTCATATTCTTAGCCGTGTGCGGTGCCCCCTTCCACCATAGTCCTCGATAATATTGTAGCGGTGCTTAGGCGAAGCCCTGCGACGGTAGTGCATCAAGATCGTCACCACGCCGTCGTGCTGACGGCACTCTTCCCCGACACTTTGCTGGATCGGAGTTCGGGGATCGTCATCGAGCTGAACGTGCGCTAGAACTCGGAGGTGCCGTAGTTTCGGTGCTTGATCGGTCGGGCCGTGGAGACGTACGACTACATCAACCAAACGCTTCCGTTGTCGATCTACAAGGGTACATGGATCACACTCTCCCCCTCTCGTTGCTATGCATCACCATGATCTTGCGTGTGCATAGGAATTTTTTTGAAATTACTACATAACCCAACAACTTCAACCTACGACATCTATATGGTCGACAGTCCCAAGGAGAACGGCGAGGACCCCGCAAGAGAGTCATCTAAATGCCGACACCAGCAAAAGCGATCCGGGGGACGTGGAAGAGGCAGGGACGACAACTAGAATACATACACAAATGAAACCGAGGACGAGGCTACTCAAATAACATGGAGGAGCTCGGCGACAATGCCACTCCCGAGTCGCATCCAGCTTCTCCCGAGGACCATGGTGACCCCGAGGACAATGGCGACCTCGAGGACCATGGGGATCCCGAGGACCCCGACGACTCCAAAGATAGCAACTACCTCCCTCTTTCCAAAGACGAGGAGAGCCTCGGAGCTGAAGACTTCATCGTCCCCAAAGACCCGCTAGAGCAAGAATGGTTCAAGCAGTAACTTATAACCACCGCCTGAATCCTTAAGAGGAAACAAAGTTAGTTAAAGGCCGACCAAGACACCCTCAACGACAGATGGTTGAAAGTCCTAACAGCCCAAGAGGCCTAGGGCAAAGAGCAGCAAGGACCAAATAGAAGCTACCCATAGTGACGCTTGCTCCCTCAATTCGACGATGAGGCCTTTGAGCCCGCACCCCCTAGACGTACCCAGGCAGACAGACCCTACCACCCCCCTCGAGGACGGGACAATATGGCTAAAGGAGCGGAAGACCCACCTCCACCCCCTCGTTGAAGGGGCGAGGAGCCAATGCGGCCTGAGCACCCACATGACCTACTCACGAGCAAAACACTAGAACAAGATCCATCTACGGATCCAAAGCAATTACTCCCGCTAGACAGGATGGATACCAAACATGGCACGACAGAAACGACAGGGCTCGAGAGGAGCACCGTAATCGGATGACAAAGAATCTACTACACAACGTCGCCCGAGTTAGGGGCACCGCACACCGGGTGTGTTTCACACACGAGGTGATGCAACACTAGTTCCCGAAGGGTTTAAACTCATTAACATTGAGCAATATCACGGGACAACAGACCCGACCGTGTGGATTGAGGACTTCCTTCTCCACATCCATATGGCTCGAGGAGATGATCTCCATGCCATAAAATACATGCCATTAAAGCTTAAAGGACCAGCACGACACTGGTTGAACAATCTCCCCACTCCATAGGGAGCTGGGAAGCGCTCGAGGGTGCGTTCCAAGCTAACTTTCAAGGTACTTATGTTCGACCCCTGGATGCCGATGACATGAGCCATGTGGTCCAAAAGCGTAAAGAGTTAGCCCGGCAATTCTGGAACCATTTCTTGACTAAGAAAAAATAAATTGTCGACTGCCCGGATGCCGAGCCAATAGCCGCTTTCAAGAAAATTATCGAGGACGAATGGCTAGCTTGCCAGCTCGGCTAGGATAAGCCAAGGACAATGTCGGCCTTTCGTCACTCATGACCCGCTTTTGTGCGGGTGAAGACAGCTGGCTGGCTCATAGAAGCAACAACCCAAAGACCCCGACACCTCAGAAGTACGGCGCGAAAATGGGAAACCATGATGCAATAAGAACAAGCATCGATACAATGGTAGTGAAGTCATGGATATGGCAGTAAATCCTCGATTCAATAACTCAAGATCAGTAACGCGGAAGAAAACCTCTAAGAGGAACAGGGATGGATCTACCACACTGGCCAAGATCTTGGACAGACCCTGCCAGATACATGGCACCACGGACAAGACTGCCAACCACACCAACTGTAACTGTTGGGTGATCAAGCAAGCCGGCAAGCTCATGACCGATGAACAAGGAAAGGGTCCCCACAGAGAGGACGACGACGAGCCTCGCGCGTCGAACAACGGAGGTCATAAGCAACTCCCTCCTAAGGTAAAAACCGTGAGCATGATCTATGCCACGCACATAACCAAGAAGGAGAGGAAGCGCGCGCTTCAAGACGTCTATGCTATAGAACCGGTAGCCCCAAAATTCCACCCATGGTCGACGTGCCGATAAACTTCGACTACAGGGACCACCGGAACGGTATCCATCATGGAGGGTCAGCGGCCCTAGCACTTGACCCCATAGTCGATGGGTGGCACCAAACTCGAGTCCTCATGGATGGAGGCAGCAGCCTCAGTCTGATTTACTCAGATACATTGAGGAAAATGGGCATAGATCCGTCAAGGATCAAACCCAGCAACATGACCTTTAAGGGAGTAATCCCAGGTGTGCCCGTTGCTCGGGCACCGTGACCCAGGAGGGAGTGTTCAGCTCACCCATAACTTCTCCAGCGAAGATTTGATCTTCAGCATCGCCCTCTTCCGTTGTGGCTATCACACACTTCTCAGTCGTATGATGTTCGCTCGCTTCAACACCATCCCCCATTATGCATCTGAAGCTAAAGATGACGGTCCCTAAGGGCATCATTATAGTTAATGGAAACACAAAGTGCTCACTACGGACCGAGGAGCATACAACAGCTTTGGCGGCCGAAGTTCAAACCGGCTATGTAAGGCCGAAGTACTAGCCTGCCGTCAAGGGAAGAGAAACAACAAAGCGGGCCCGAGCTCTACACTACTAGGGAAAACCCTAGTAGAAGCGTGGGTTTAAAGCCCACTAGTAGCGCGGGCAGCTGCGCTACCAATAAGGCGCTACAGCTATTACTTAGCAGTAGTGCGTGCGACAGACGCTACTGCTAAGACACATAGCGGCAATGCTTGTTCTGTCCCGCGCTGCTGCTAATCTGCTAGTTGTAGCTTGTTCTTTATCCATCGCTACTAGTACTCTTTTTTTCATTTTAGTGTATTTATACGCCGTTATACAAATTTTAGTACAATACCAATTATGAGGTTTATATCATTATCTCCATAACAGTGTGTCAAATGAAGGTGGATTAGGTTCAAGTGGAGGCAATATGTGGTGCATGTCAAAAGTATACTACTAATCCAAACTTGTTCTAGTTTGGACTAGTAGTACTTTCGATGTGCACCACATGTTGCCTCCACTTGAATCTTATCCGCCAGCACAAGCAATTTAATCATCATCATAGTCATTACCACCAACAGTATTTATTTAATCACCATAGTCATAGTGTAGCACATCATCATCTTCAAACTCATTCTAGCTAGCTAATCACCACCCACACTAGCTGTGGTAGCTATCTAATAACCACCAACACTAGCTAGTAATAATCATCATAGTCATTACCACAAACACTAGCTATTTAATCATCATAGTCATAGTGTAGCACATCATCATATTCAAACTCATTTCTAGCTAGCTAATCACTCCTGCTGCTCTCTCTAACGTAAAATAACATAAAACATGTATAGCACTCCTCCTTCATCAAGTTGGAGAATGCAGATGAACCTGTCTCCTAATCATGGGTTGCTCTTTTGATTGCTGCCCCCTAGTACTTCTCTGTGATCATTCACAATTTTGCTCCAGTCTTTCACTATTAAGCATTCCTCGCTATTAGAAATCCTGAATGCACTACAGTGCATTGTAGGATATCTTGGCCGTAAGCTAACAATATTCATGGTACTTTTAGTCTCGATCCAATCAGGCACAACATTCATCGGGAGTCCCTGTTGAGGAACATTGTATAGTAAAATACTTAGAAATGAAGTTTAGCTTAAAAATAATGTATGCAAAAGATGAACTGAGGACAAATAGTAAAAATCTTACCATTGTTCCTAAATAGATGTGACCGTAGTTCAGTACGAACACTATTAGTCGCACATTTTCAGTACTAACATTTCTAAGTGCAGGAAGAAAATTTGTCTTGACAGTATCAAGATCCTGAAGCCATGAAACATAATGACTTAGCTCCTCGTAGTTTAGTTCAGCCCCGGGACAGTAGTAGGTCATGTCTACCAAGTGCTGGTCATGTTTGCTTGAACGGAAATAAGCTGACAATAGAAATTAGTTATCAACTATTTTTGAATAAACAATATCAAAGACATAAATATGGTTAAGAAACTCACATAATGGTATAACTGGAGGCGTCCGCACATCGACCCAGATGTCGGTATTACCTTCAATATCATCTTCTGGACGAATATCAAAGGTGATAACCATATCAGGCTCAAATGCATAAGTCGCATAGTGCTCGCCAAGTTTTCATCCAAAATAGGTGTAGTCGTCTTCGTTGTGTAATTTTGCGTGGAAAATATAACCATGCTCGGTCTTCAAGTAAACTTTCTTTACCTCCATAGTATGACTGAAACCTATCTTATCCAAGACAATAATTCTTGCATGGCAGGGGATACGCTAGTAGAATAGTAAAATAAATAAATTATAAGTTTAAGCAAATGAAGGAGATGTCATGATTAATTACGATAAAAGACTTGCCGTTGTGACTTACTGTATCCACTTCGAAGTTCTCGTCCAGCTTGATGTTGAAGCGCCTATCATTATCTAGGAAGATTCTGTCGCACAGGTCGCGCTCGTCTTCGCAGTACATGCAAATACCGAAATCCTTTTCGTCGTCAGACATTTCCTATGTTCATAGTTGAAACATTAATTGAAAATCGATCGAAGACAACTACCAGGATACTCAACACACAAATCCGGGACACTCGATATTTCCTACATATTCTGGCACAAGTCATGCCAAAATTCACGGAAAAATCTGGCATGACCTTTGCTAAAATAGGACATATCGAGCGCCTGAAATTTGCCGCAAAGGAAATGAATCAACACTCCGGCAAAACATAGGCCACTCGGAGGTGTAACATGCAAACATGACCGGCCACTCGGGCAAGCACATATCCTATTTGAGCAACACAAGATATACACTTAAAAATATCTTATAGGACTCATATTGACATGAGCATTCAATAAGCAAAACCAAATCGTAAAATAAGTAAGTATTCAAATATGCATGCATTCAATAAGCAAAAGTAAATCATCTCATGCGTCCGTACATCATCGAATATTATCACTAATACATCCCGAATAGTATCATACATATAACATCACTAACACAACTAAAACCCTAGCGCACGACGGGTATCGGCACGGCCAGTGGACACCCACGGAGAAGGAACCATAACAGGATCATAGCTCCAGTGAGATTCCTGGAGAACCTGCCAGGTATTGGAGAACCTGTGCTCCAACACAAACAAGTAGCAACGGACATGCGCTTCCTCCTCACTAACACGGTGACGCACCACCTCCGCGGGGTCCTCGAGCCTCTGGACCATCACTGGCCCACGCGACCGCCACCAAAGAAGGTTCGGGTCAACGACGGGCTGACTCCTCACCAACCTGCGCCCCCCGGTACGTAGCGCCTCCCAGTACCACCCCGGCGAAGCCCAGTCCTGGACATGACCCATCTGGTGACGCATGTGTCCTCTGCCGACTCGACGACGAGGATGCGGGATAGGCATCATCGACGGATGCGGGAATAATTGCTTTAACTAAAAAAGTAAACTAGTTCTATTAATTTTCGTACTAAAAATAAAATAGTTGTATTAACTCAACTAGTTCAATTAAGCAATTACTATGAATAAAAATAAACTAGTTTTTACTAAAAATATACTAGTTCAACTAGTTATATTAATTTTCTTTCTATTAAACACTTACTAAAAACAGTAAAAAAAACTAGTTAGATGAACTCTAAAATTTAACCCTAACTGATGAACTCTAAAATTTAATGAACCCTAACTAATTTGATGAACTCTAAAATTTAACCCTAACTAATTTGGTGAACTCTAAAATTTAATGAACCCTAACTAATTTGATGAACTCTAAAATTTAACCCTAACTAATTTGATGAACTCTAAAATTTAACCCTAACTAATTCGATGAACTCTAAAACTAATTCTATTTGACAACTACTGCCATAATTAGCATCTAATTTGATGAACCCTAACTAATTAGATGAACTCTGAAATTTAACCCTAAGAACCCTAGCTAGGAAGAGGTAGGGGAGGAGGAGGAGGGCGTGCTCACCTCTGGCGCCGGCGTAGTTAGGGAGAGGGGCACGCGGCATCGAGGTCGGCGACGGGGTCGGGGTCGCGGCGGCGGGTGCACGACGGAGGGCGGCGATGTAGGGGGTCGTCGAGGTCGGGGTCGGGGGCGGCGTCGAAGTCGGGTGCGGCGTCGAGGGTGTGCAGAGAGCGACAGGCCGCGCGCGGCGGCCGACGGTGATGCAGGGCGGCGACAACGGAGGAGTAGCGATTTGGGGGAAGTGGCCGTGGGGGAAGAACGAACCGTACGGTTAAGTTAAAAGTAGTAGTAGCGCGTTCCAGGAAGTGTGTTGCTGCTACGATAGCTATAGTGTGTTTCTTAACAAGCGCTACTGCTATTCCTTCTCTTTTTTATTTTCTTTCCATTTAATTTTATTTTCATTAGCAGTAGTGCCTTTGTTCGTAAATGCGCTGCTACAAAACAAGTAGCGGTAGCGCGGTTCTACGTAGATCACTACTACTATGTGTAGCCTATCGGTTAAGCTGTGGGAATTTTAGTAGTAGCGCTTTTGTACTTGGGTGCGCTACTGCTATAATTGTATCTGTAGCGCGGTTGAAAACACTGTGCTGCTGCTAATTAGGACCAGCGTGTGTTTTTAGCCTGTGCTACTGGTAATGTTCTGTGTATAAGGTTTTCCCTAGTATTGCTATCTCAAGCCTCGTACCCTACCTCTGCTCAATGCAAATAGGGACACGCACCCCACAACACGACCACCCCAGTCGCAAAGTACGTACCTCGGGTGCACAGCTTCGCCCTTAAAATATCATGGGCAGCTGTGGGGCCAACCATGCAAGAGCCAAATGCTCGGGTCAACCGAGCTATGGTTAAAGGCGTCTTCAGACAGTCATAGGTACAATCCAGGGCCTATCCGGCATCAAGCCAATACAATGCGGCGACTTCTCAAGACCCTCTCTCAAGGGCCCGTCGGCCAATTATTATCCCCTCCAAAGGAGTTCTTCATCCCCTCGGAAGCAAAGGCGTATATGTGCAGTGGGGTACAGTAGGGACGTCAACCCACGCATTAAGGCCCTGTGTAAACCTTTCATTTGTAATTTTTAATGAAGTATATATAACAGTTGCTTCGGCAATTCAGATTGTACGTTTAGACATCCTGAGATCACCGGAAATAAAGACCACTCTTTACGGTCCTCTTGCACTCATTTAGGTCGCATAACTGTTCGGTACATATTTTCTTTAGATATGATCAGCTAATAGACCGGGGGCTCGATTGTAAAACTCGCCCCAAGCATCACCCCAGCACTAGTTTCTATCTCATGTTCTGGGCATCTCAGATATTGCATTATATAAATTTGTTCCAAATTATGTCTTTGTTCAATAGTTGGGTAAAGGGAGAACCACTGTGTAGGATCTAGAAGTAGATGTGTCTAGAGGGGCGGTGATTAGACACCTAGTGCTAAAGTTGCAATTTTTAGGCCTTTTTGGTTTGAGTGGAGTTTTAGGCACAATTTCAACATATCAAGCAAGCATGCAAAGAGTATATGAGCAGGGAATGTAAAGCATGCAACTTGCAAGAATGTAAGGGGAAGAGTTTGGAGAATTCAAACGCAATTGGAGACACGGATGTTTTTTCCCGTGGTTCTGATAGGTGGTGCTATCCTACATCCACGTTGATGGAGACTTCAACCCACGAAGGGTAACGGTTGCGCGAGTCCACGGAGGGCTCCACACACGAAGGGTAACGGTTGCGCGAGTCCACGGAGGGCTCCACCCACGAAGGGTAACGGTTGCGCGAGTCCATGTAGGGCTCCACCCACGAAGGGTCCACGAAGAAGCAACCACCCACAAAGGGTCCACGAAGTAGCAACCTTGTCTATCCCGCCATGGCCATCGCCCACGAAGGACTTGCCTCACTATCGGTAGATCTTCACGAAGTAGGCGATCTCCTTGCCCTTAAAAACTCCTTGGTTCAACTCCACAATCTTGTCGGAGGCTCCCAAGTGACACCTAGCCAATCTAGGAGACACCACTCTCCAAGAAGTAACAAATGGTGTGTAGGTAATGAACTCCTTGCTCTTGTGCTTCAAATGATAGTCTCCCCAACACTCAACTCTCTCTCATAGGATTTGGATCTGGTGGAAAGAAGATTTTAGTGGAAAGCAACTTGGGGAAGGCTAGAGATCAAGATTCATATGGTAGGAATGGAATATCTTGGTCTCAACACATGAGTAGGTGGTTGTCTCTCAGAACATATGAGTTGGAACTGTGTATGTGTTCTGATGGCTCTCTTCACGAATGAAGAGGAGGTGGAGGGGTATATATAGCCTCCACACAAAATCCAACCGTTACACACAGTTTTCCAATCTCGGTGGGACCGAATCAACAAACTCGGTCGGACCGAAAAGGTAAACCTAGTGACCGTTAGAGATTTTCGGTGGGACTGACATGCAACTCGGTAGGACCGATATGGTTAGGGTGTGGGCATAACGTAATCTCGGTGAGACCGATTACACAAACTCGGTGGGACCGATTTTGGTAATAAGCTAACCAGAGAGTTGGTCAGGCAAACTCGGTGGGACCGATTTGCTCTTTCGGTGAGACCGAAAAGTTACAAAAAGGAAACACTGAATTTACATTGCAATCTCGGTGGGACCGATTCGCTCTTTCGGTGAGACCGAAAAGTTACGAAAGGGAAACAGAGAGTTTGCAATCCCATCTCGGTGAGACCGAGATCCCTATCGGTAGAACCGAATTGCTAGGGTTTGGCAGTGACTTATGACAAGTGAAACTCGGTGGCGCCGGATAGAAAGAATCGGTAGGACCGAGTTTGGCTTAGGGTTTAGGTCATATGGGGAAGTGGGAAAGTAGTTGAGAGTTTTGGAGCATATCACTAAGCACATGAAGCAAGAGGCTCATTAAGCAACACCTCATCCCTCCTTGATAGTATTGGCTTTTCCTATAGACTCAATGTGATCTTGGATCACTAAAATGTAAAATGAAGAGTCTTGAGCTTGAGGCTTTAGCCAATCCTTTGTCCTTAGCATCTTGAAGGAGTTCCCACAACCTTTAGTCCATGCCACTCCATTGTTGAACTTATCTGAAACCTGCTAGATCGAAATGTTAGTCCAACAAGAGATATGTTGTCATCAATTATCAAAACCACCTAGGGAGCACTTGTGCTTTCAATCTCCCCCTTTTTGGTAATTGATGGCAACATACATCAAAGCTTTAGATAAAGATATAAAGAACAACAAGTAAAGCTTTGGAAGGACATGTAACAAGCATAGGCTCCCCCTACATGTATGCACTCATGTAAATATGAAATATAGAGGCATGTGAGAGCATAACCATGACAGTAGGCAATGTGTTACATGTATCTTGGCCATATGCATCAGAGAAAAAGATTATTAAGGAGAATACCTTCATGCTCATGAGTCTTTCTTGCAAACAGTATGTACATAAGCAAGAACTCCTCATACTCATGATTTTGATGCATATACTTACCTTGTGGTCTTGAGTTGGCTTAGGATGGAATGAACCTGCACAAACAAAGTTAGATAACACAGGTACATCCACTTGCCAGAGTAAACAAAAGAAACCACAAGAATACCAAGACTGGGATGACATGTAGAGAGTGAGTGCAAGGTACCACATTGGATTCAACATGTCCCCAAGAATAAAGATATGCAATGAATTTGACTGATTTCTTTCCCTTAGGTGTCTTGCTCCCCCTGAATCTTACATGGGATATTGGGAGAAGATAGGGAACAGAAAATCAGAGCTTAAAGATACAAATGGATAGAACTTAATGCAAATAAGCGTATATGAACATGTCTTTCCCCCACAAAGACATGTGACATCTCCCCTCTTGAACATCAAGCATCTGGGATCCTTGAGTATTTTCTCTCCCTGGAAATCTCTCTCTCCCCCTTAATAACATCTGGGAAATCTCTCTCTCCCCTTAACAACATCTGGGATCCTTGAGACTTTCTCTCCCCCTTGTGCTTTGATGTGCTTTGATGTGATCTCTTTCTCCTGCAAGCTTTGATGTGATCTCTCTCTCCCCCTTTGACATCAATTTCCAAGAAGGGCTTTCTGGAATCCGTCGTATAGGTTTGGTCCTTGAGACTCAGCACAAAGCAAAGGATAAAATTGTGATGCTTGTAGAGGACAAGATTCATTGAGTGGAGCTGGATCAGAAGAAATGTAGAACAAGTGGCAAACTGTTTTTCTGATTGCAAAGTCGGTGGCACCGAGTGGCATATTTTGGTGGTACCGAAAAGATTCGGTTGGACCGAAAATTGCAAGTCGGTGAAACCAAGTTTACATAGAGAAAAACACTTGTCACCTCAGCTCACTAGACATGTAGGATCTCACAAAGATTTGCAATGAATTACCTGAAGGATTTGCAAGGAATTAAATGCAGAAAATGCAGAACAAAAACAAAGAGAAAACAGAAGAAACTGAAAGATCTAGATGGAGTTTTTTTTTGAAAAAGAGAAAGAAACAAAACATGCATGAGACAAATGCAATAACACAGAAAAGAACACAAGAGAACTTCATCTAGAGTTGGGCGGTGACATAGTCACCTATGTTAGAGTATATTGACTTAGGAGTCAAGTGAGAACACTTGATCATAGGTCATACTCATTGTTTAAGCTCAAAATGGGGTTACCATTTTTCGTTTAAGCATCTTGATGTATTCACATCTTGTTGAGTTGCTTTGACTCATGTCTTGGAGTAAAGCTTCTCTAAGATGGAATAACATACCTTGGGTGGTGGTGTGGTTCTTGCTCATGTAGTTGAACTTGTGTGGGTGCTCAAGGTTGATGTAGCTCATCAAGAGTTGGGAGCACCACTTGGAGTTTGAGTTCATCTACCTACATGGGTTAGTTCTTGCAAGGAAGAGCACTTGTGTATCCAAAAATGACAATCATGAAGCTCAACATAGAATTTGTCAAAGGATATGTTTGAATGGTTTTGTGCTTCCTTGTCTTCAACCACCATTGTGTAGAGTCTTGGTGATGTAGAGATTGCTCAAGATGTGAGTGAGTCGCAATCTCATGGAATTAGATTCAACCAAGCACCTACATGGGTTAGACAACATGCAAGGTACAAATATATCCAAGACATAAGATAGTCATCATAAGAGATATATCATGGATTAGTCATAAGCTCATGTCTTGCATGTATCCAATGGAGTTTCCACTCCAAGTGCGAAGCATCAATGATGTTCAATTCACCTCTCAACCTGCAAAATACTTTCTCATCAAGAGGTTTAGTAAATATATCCGCTGATTGCTTCTCGGTGTGAACGTGCTTAAGATTAATGTCACCCTTAGCAACATGGTCTCGAATGAAATGATGACGAACTTCAATATGCTTAGTTCGAGAATGTTGTACAGGATTATGACCAATTTTGATAGCACTTTCATTGTCACAAAGCAGTGGAACATGTTTCACATAAATCCCATAATCTTTAAGAGTTTGGGTCATCCAAAGTAATTGAGCACAACATGAACCAGCGGCAATGTATTCCGCTTCGGCGGTGGATAAGGATACCGAGTTTTGTTTCCTGGAAGACCAAGACACAAGAGATCTACCAAGAAATTGACAAGTACCCGAAGTGGTCTTTCTATCAACCTTGTCTCTGGCATAATCCGAGTCGGAATAGCCAACAAGATCAAAAGAAGACCTCTTAGGATACCAAATGCCAAAATTTGGTGTATGGATTAAATATATCACTATCCTTTTCACAGCCTTAAGATGACATTCTTTAGGAGCAGCTTGATATCGTGCACACATGCACATGCTTAGCCTAATATCGGGACGTGAAACACATAGGTATAACAATGAACCAATCATAGAGCGATAAACCTTTTGATCAACCGGTTCACCATCTTTGGTCAAATCATTATGTCCACTAGTAGGCATGGGTGTAGACATACCTTTGCATTCTTGCATATTGAACTTCTTGAATAAGTCCTTGGTGTACTTCGTTTGAGAGACAAATGTACCTTCCTTAGTTTGCTTGATTTGCAAACCGAGAAAGAATTTGAGTTCACTCATCATAGACATCTCAAACTTCTTTGACATAAGCTTTCCAAACTTTTCACTAAAGAGAGGGTTAGTTGAACCAAATATGATATCATCAACATAAATTTGGCATACAAATAGTTCTCCATTAACCCTTTTGGTAAAAAGAGTAGAATCAATTTTACCAATTTCAAAACCACTTGTAATAAGGAACTTGGTCAAGCATTTATACCATGCTCTAGGAGCTTGTTTAAGACCATAAAGAGCTTTGTGAAGTTTGTAAACATGATTTGGTTTCTTAGGATTGATAAAGCCAGGAGGTTGTTTGACATAAACTTCCTCCTCTATTTCACCATTTAGAAAAGCACTTTTAATGTCCATTTGGTACAAGGTGATATTATGGTGATTAGCATAGGCAAGTAAGATGCGAATGGACTCAAGTCTAGCAACGGGAGCATATGTCTCACCATAGTCCATACCTTCGACTTGTGTGTACCCTTGGGCGACGAGACGTGCTTTGTTGCGAACCACTTGTCCATCTTCATCTTGCTTGTTGCGAAACACCCATTTTGTACCAATGATGTTATGGTTGTTGTCGGGCTTCTCAACCAATGTCCAAACTTGGTTTCTCTCAAAGTTGTGTAGCTCTTCATGCATAGCGTTTATCCAATCCGGATCTTCCAATGCTTCTTCAACCTTCATAGGTTCAATGCTAGAGATGAATGAATAGTTTTCACAAAAGTTAGCTAAACGAGTTTTTGAGCGAGTGATTCTCCCGGTTTGTATATCATTGAGGATTTGCTCGACGGGATGATCTTTGGCAATTCTTGCTCGAACTCGTGAGAGCTTTTGCTTGGGTCTTCGTTGAACATCTTCTTCATCTTGTTCTTCTTCTTGGCCTTCTTCATTGTTGACGTCATCGTTCTCTTGTAGTGGTGGAGAAGGAGGTTGTTGATGTCCGTCTTGATGCATTTCCTCGTTTTCTTCATCTTGGTGTGTCCCACTTGTGGATGCTTCCGTGTCAATTCTTGGTTCACCTTGTCGTGAAGTAGAAGCTTCCACTTGGACGGATGAAGTACCCTCCTTCACCTCCGTTGGACGAATTTTGCCAATGGACAAGTCTTGGATTGCTTCTGAAGGGTCTTTGTCTCCTACATCAATTGGCCATTGCTCTACTTGCGAGCCATTAGATTCATCAAACTTCACATCTACCGTCTCTTCAACCTTTCGGGTGAAATTGTTGTAGACACGGTAAGTGTGAGAGTTTGAGCCATAACCAAGTAGAAAACCTTCATGAGATTTAGGAGAAAACTTTGAACGACAATGCTTATCAAGAATGTAGCACTTTGAGCTGAATACTCGAAACTATCCAACTTGGGGTTTGTTACCGGTGAGAAGCTCGTATGCCGTCTTGCCGAGTAGCTTGTGAAGATATAAGCGATTTGTTGCATGACAAGCTGTCTCAACCGCTTCTGCCCAAAAGTGCTTCGGCGTCTTGTATTCATCAAGCATCGTTCTTGCCATTTCGATGAGCGTCCGGTTCTTCCTCTCAACGACTCCATTTTGTTGAGATGTGTACGTAGCCGAGAACTCATGTGAAATCCCTTCTTCATCAAGAAAGGTGTCCACATTTGCGTTCTTGAACTCCGTTCCGTTGTCACTCTGAACCTTCTTGATCTTCACGTCAAACTGATTTTGGGCCTTCCAAGCGAAGTTTTTGAAGATCTTCTGGACCTGCGACTTGTCATTAAGAAAGAACACCCACGTAAATCTTGAAAAATCATCAACTATAACTAGACCAAAAGAATTTCCACCGAGACTCTTGTAGGCGTTGGGACCAAAAAGATCCATATGAAGTAGCTCGAGTGGCCTCCTTGTGGTCATGATGTTCTTCACGGGATGTCTTCCTCCAACCTGTTTACCTGCTTGACAAGCACTGCAAAGTCTATCCTTATCAAATATGACATCGTTAACTCCAAGGATATGATTTCCTTTAATAAGCTTGTCAAGGTTTCTCATGCCAACGTGACCTAGTCGTCTATGCCACAACCAACCTTTTGAGGATTTAGCAATAAAGCAAGTTTTAGGTTGTGCCTTTTTAGAGAAATCGACAATGTAAAGATCACCTCTACGCATACCGGTAAAGACCATTTTATGATTGTCTCGACGAAATACTTGGCACTCTACCTTAGTAAATAGGACATTCAAACCGAAATCAGCAAGTCTAGATACTGAAAGTAAGTTGTAGCCAAGAGATTCAACGAGCATGACATTTTGAATGGAACTATCATGTGAGATGGCCACCTTACCAAGGCCAACCACTTTACCCTTTGAATTATCACCAAAGGTGACATATTTTCGAGGGTCGTAATTTTCAGCAAGCTCACGAAACATCTCTTCATCTCCGGTCATATGATCAGTACATCCACTATCAAGAACCCATTCCTTTCCTCCTGATTCATATCCCCGAAGATTTGCCATAAGACCAAAATGTCTCATTGCATCATCAAGATCGAAGTCACTATCATCATCATCATCATAGTATCCATGTTCATCATGATCTTGTGACTCATCATTTCCTAGAGAGGGTAATTCATTAGATAAATGATCATCAAAGTGGTCACTTTTATGAATTCTTTTAGCTTCGAATATGATATCACTAATGATTCCAACATCTCCTTTAGCATGCTTAAGATTGGTAAGTTCAAATAGACAATTACCAAAACTAGGATCACTAGAGTTCATCTTACTCATGGCAATAGATTTATGGAGAATTTCATCCAAAGTTTTCAAGGAATGATCAGGAAATCGTTCCTCAAGAAATTTCCATATAGTATAGGCACAATTAAGAGTAGGCAAACTAGCAATCAAATTTTTGGGCAATCCTCTAATGATGAGCTCAATAGTTCTAAGATTGCGAATCATGTCAATATCTTCATCTAGGGTAGGATGCAAAGGAACAATATGAGGTGCACAAGGGCTAGCAATATACTTGTTCAAATGATATTGATTGAAAATTACAAGCATCTCATTTTTCCACTCATGAAAATACTCTCCATCAAGAATAGGCACTCTATGTCTAAGACTCCCTAAGGTAGACACATCCATCTTCCTCCAATGGTGATTAAACCAAGGCAATGGATACCAAAGCTCTGATACCACTTGTAGGATCTAGAAGTAGATGTGTCTAGAGGGGGGGTGATTAGACACCTAGTGCTAAAGTTGCAATTTTTAGGCCTTTTTGGTTTGAGTGGAGTTTTAGGCACAATTTCAACATATCAAGCAAGCATGCAAAGAGTATATGAGCAGCGGAATGTAAAGCATGCAACTTGCAAGAATGTAAGGGGAAGGGTTTGGAGAATTCAAACGCAATTGGAGACACGGATGTTTTTCCCGTGGTTCGGATAGGTGGTGCTATCCTACATCCACGTTGATGGAGACTTCAACCCACGAAGGGTAACGGTTGCGCGAGTCCACGGAGGGCTCCACCCACGAAGGGTAACAGTTGCGCGAGTCCACGGAGGGCTCCACCCACGAAGGGTAACGGTTGCGCGAGTCCACGGAGGGCTCCACCCACGAAGGGTCCACGAAGAAGCAACCACCCACAAAGGGTCCACGAAGAAGCAACCACCCACAAAGGGTCCACGAAGTAGCAACCTTGTCTATCCCACCATGGCCATCGCCCACGAAGGACTTGCCTCACTAGCGGTGGATCTTCACGAAGTAGGCGATCTCCTTGCCCTTACAAACTCCTTGGTTCAGCTCCACAATCTTGTTGGAGGCTCCCAAGTGACACCTAGCCAATCTAGGAAACACCACTCTCCAAGAAGTAACAAATGGTGTGTAGGTAATGAACTCCTTGCTCTTGTGCTTCAAATGATAGTCTCCCCAACACTCAACTCTCTCTCATAGGATCTGGATCTGGTGGAAAGAAGATTTGAGTGGAAAGCAACTTGAGGAAGGCTAGAGATCAAGATTCATATGGTAGGAATGGAATATCTTTGCCTCAACACATGAGTAGGTGGTTCTCTCTCAGAACATATGAGTTGGAATTGTGTATGTGTTCTGATGGCTCTCTCCAGGAATGAAGAGGAGGTGGAGGGGTATATATAGCCTCCACACAAAATCCAACCGTTACACACAGTTTTCCAATCTCGGTGGGACCGAATCAACAAACTCGGTCGGACCGAAAAGGTAAACCTAGTGATCGTTAGAGATTTTCGGTGGGACTGACATGCAACTCGGTAGGACCGATATGGTTAGGGTTTGGGCATAACGTAATCTCGGTGAGACCGATTACACAAACTCGGTGGGACCGATTTTGGTAATAAGCTAACCAGAGAGTTGGTCAGGCAAACTCGGTGGGACCGATTTGCTCTTTCAGTGAGACCGAAAAGTTACAAAAAGGAAACACTAAATTTACATTGCAATCTCGGTGGGACCGATTCGCTCTTTCGGTGAGACCGAAAAGTTACGAAAGGGAAACAGAGAGTTTGCAATCCCATCTCGGTGAGACCGAGATCCCTATCGGTAGAACCGAATTGCTAGGGTTTGGCAGTGGCTTATGACAAGTGAAACTCGGTGGCGCCGAATAGAAAGAATCGGTAGGACCGAGTTTGTCTTAGGGTTTAGGTCATATTTGGAAGTGGGAAAGTAGTTGAGAGTTTTGGAGCATATCACTAAGCACATGAAGTAAGAGGCTCATTAAGCAACACCTCATCCCTCCTTGATAGTATTGGCTTTTCCTATAGAATCAATGTGATCTTGGATCACTAAAATGTAAAATGAAGAGTCTTGAGCTTGAGGCTTTAGCCAATCCTTTGACCTTAGCATCTTGAAGGAGTTCCCACAACCTTTAGTCCATGCCACTCCATTGTTGAACTTACCTGAAACATGCTAGATAGAAATGTTAGTCCAACAAGAGATATGTTGTCATCAATTATCAAAACCACCTAGGGAGCACTTGTGCTTTCACACTGTGATTGAACTTCCAGCTCACCTGGTTAAGTACCTCGGCGGAGAAAGCCGAAAATTGACTATCATAATACGCAAGAACTAGTCGGCGATCGATGACAAGTGTTAAACTATAAATCGATGGAGGTTACGCTGTGTTATATGAAGGGTTTGTCCTAGCACAAACCATCTGATGAAGGTATACACCTTGGCCCGCCCGAACATCACAATACACTCGGGGCTAGTCACTAGCCCCCACAGTCAAGCTCCTATGGCTAAGTGAAAGCACTAAAACCACATAGTATGATTGCCTTGTTTCCCTCACACAATACCGTCTTTGGGCACCGAAAGTCGGCTAAGGGTCACAGTACAAAGGTTGAAACACCCCTTTTAGCATCTACGTGGGGGCTAAAGCCGATGACTGGTAACTTTCAGATTAAAACGGACGCATAGGAATCAATGTAAATAAAAGCAGACAAGGTATGATAAATCATACAGATCAACCGCATTATAAAGTATGAGGTTCAACTATGATTTCATACTTGATAGTACGTTCATTCATAAATTACATCTTTCGAGCACTGGGCCTCTATCTCCCGAGCACCATCCATTACAATGGGGAAATACTACTCGGGGCACTTGTGCTCCTTCCCAGTGGCCGGGGGTCCGGTGGCCATCTCGACTGGTTTGATCTTCAGCTAGTGCACCATGGTCCTCACAAAAGCCATCCGAGCCCCCTCGATGCAAACGGAGTGCTTCACAGGGTTAATCCGAGGCACGACGTCGCACATCTTTTGCAGCAGGCCAAAGCAGCTGCTCGGTATCGGCTCCGTAGGCCACAGGCAGACACAAAGGACTTCATGGCCGGCTCCACCATTCGGTGCAACTCCATCAGCTACTTCATTTGATTACTAACGAGGGGAGGGTGCTCGGGCACATGAAACTAAGCCCAAAATAACCTATGCTCAGCATCGCCCTCACGAGATGCAAAGTGGTTTGCCGCATTCGCCGCACTCCTTGGAGGATCCGCAAATGTGCCTGAGGAATGCCACACTCGTGTGAGCAAAGCGAACCTGTGACCACCAAAGAAACTCTGCAGTAAGTTAGGCTTACCATCCGCAATAAGCATCACTTGACGGGGTTTCTCTCGGGCACCTCACGTTCATGTCATCGCCTCCTGGATCTCTCGGTTCATCATGGATAGCTCGGTGGCTTGACCTTTTTTTTCTACTCAAGGTCCTCGCATTTAGTGATGACATCCTTGAGCTCCTACTGCACCTCGGCCACTCTGTCCTTGTGCTTGTCGCTTACGGTCTTCACCGTTGACAATTCAACGGCCGCTCTCTCGGCCGCCACCTTCTGTTCAGCGGCCTCTTGCTTCGCCTTCTTAAGCTCAGGCTTGAGGTTCTCAACCTCCGCGGTGACAACTGTAGTCATAAGCAAGCAATCCTTGATTAGGGATGCCCCGAATACCTTTCCCGATAAGGAAATCCGAAGTACTAAGTCTAGACCGGAGTAACCTTCCGCTTCGTCAAACCGCTTGTTGACAAGGTCGAGCTCTTCATCAGAGCTCTTGAGCTTTCGTTTCATTTCGGCCAGCTCTACAGCATTGTCGGCCACCGCCGAAGACGAGGCCTACTTAACATCTTATATCATTTAGACTCCAAATTCAATAATTTTCGATCCTCCGCCATGTTTTTTCAATCCTGCCGGAGTCTCAGGGGCTATGTTTAAACCTTGACTATCACAAGTATTCTCCGACTATTCAACCCCCGTGTGAGTTTTTTCAAACTCACCCAGGGCTCGGGGGCTGCTATATATACGAGGATTGCATAACCTTGCTTAAATATTTCACTTTATGGAAATAATATTATATGGCTCACCTTGAAGCATGTTAGGAGGCCACCACAAGCTTCCTTTAGCCTGCTGTTAACGGACCAAACAATTTGTGAAACCACGCCCATCAGGGCACGGCGTTCCGCGGCGATGGTGGAGCTATTTAAAGCCTCATGCATTATGTCTGGCCACCCAGCCAAGACCCGTTCTTCGGTGGCTAGCGCTGGTGGCGGGCCCCAGCTCCCCCTCAAACGAGGGCAAGATGGACGACTCTGGGGGCCTCGGGGGCTCCGGAACCTTCTACGGGGACTGCTCAGATTGACCAGCTCCCCCTCTTTGCTCTCTAGGGGGGATCTTCCCTCATGGTCTTCGGCGAACTAGGTGTCAACCTTGTCCATGACATCATCACCCCCGTCCCCTGTGTTCGTGCTGGGAGGGGTCTTCCGGGACAGCAGCTCCCTGCTCTCCTCGATGAACGGCGGAGGCGTAGAGTGGGACGTGGTCTCACTCTCCGCTAATTCGGTGGCCGAAGTGTTTCCCTCTTGGACCTGGTCGGTGGGGAAGTCGCGTAGCCGACTATAATCAGTAATAAATTAATGAAGCAAAAACGCTCGGGGAATCTTCAGATTCGTACCTTTGGGCAAGGGCTTGACCCTAGGGTTCCTCTAAGGAACCTCTTTAGAAGCTTCGGACTCCTTGGCGGACCAACTTGGCCCTACGCTGCTTCTTCGGGGCAGGAGGGTGTAGACCCTACTTTACATCGTCGGACACAACCCTTTTCCTTGTTTGAGAGGAGTCACTCTCCTCCTTGTCCTTTTCTTGCTCCCCTCTTGAGCAAAGGGAGCTTGGGTATCCCCGGACTTAGTTTCCGGCGTTCCCCCTGGACAGAGGCCTTCTCGGGCCTCCCTCATCTCAGTCTTATTCTTCTCTTTCTTCTCCAACGCCTTGTACGGCACCACAGTTAGCATTTCTTCCAGCAGGGCCGACCTGGGATCCTTGGGCAGTGGGGCGAGACTGTCGATCCATGCGGCTTTCTCAAGGCAACTCTGTGAAGGTGGGGAAGTGAGAGTTGGATCCCTTATTAAAAGGCAAAAACCCGAACATAAAAGAATAAAACTTCATTACATCCCTAGGAGGGTGTGTGGCGTCGAGGCCAATGTCTTATTCCTTGGCCGGCCACTCCTTCTGGGGCTTGGATAGCACCTTCCACAAATTGTCGTGGGTGGTGCCATAGAAAGGAGCATGCTGGCTGGGTCCTTAGGCTTTTAGGATCACATTGGGGCGGCCCGTTGTTGGCAAGGTAGGAGGCGGCGGCAGAGCATCACCTGGACCACATTGGTCAGCTTAGCAACTGCCTTTATCATGCTGGAGACACGCTTCTGCAGTGACTCCACCTCCGTGGGTGACCCCCAGCATATGCCCTACATTGTCCACAAGATTAGCCTCACGGTACGTCCAGATATGAATTCGGGAGCCGCCGCCCAGCTCGCCAAGCGTAGTTCGGTCATATAGAACCACTATTTTTGCTGGGGGTCACCCTCCGACCACTCGACCTGGGCGAGCTTGCTGACCATTGCCCCTCCCACAGCCCTCTTACTCGTTGTCGACTATCTTCAGCTTGACATTGAAGACATTTAGCCACAGGACGCAGTGTGGCTCGACCTGTAGAAAGGCCTTGCAGATGATGATGAAGGTCGACATGTGCAGAAAGGAGTTCGGAGCGAGATCATGGAAACCTCACCCATAGAAGAACATCAACCACCTGATGAAGGGTCGAAATGAGAAGCCTAGCCCATGGATGAAGTAGGGGACGAACACTAACCTCTCGCCTGGCTGGGGCGTGGGGACGACTTGGCCCTCCTCTGGATCCCGGTGAGTGTCATTGGCCAGAAGATAGCCGGCACACTTCAAATGTTGTCTTTGGTGACACTAGAGGCCTCCCACTTGCCTTTTGAACCAGATACAACCATGGACGGATTGAAGAGGTGCCTAGCAAGGGTTCTTGGGGCAGGATGAATCAGGGAGCTAGAGCACAGCAGATTGGGAATGTGATGGTGAGAGAGGAAGGGGAAAGCATGCAGATAGGAGGGTGGCGGTTTTCCTTTTATAAGCTGCTGTAATACCAAGGGTCCCTTTACTACACCGCAGGCTTCACCGTTTCCTGATATAATCGTGTCGTTATGCATGAAGTGGGATAACCAAAATCATTTATCATAGCCCTGAGAAAACGGGGAATGATCTCCATATTGATGGGATGCGTCAATGGAGGAAGTGCCTCAAACCGTGAATCGAGCTTTCCCAAAAGCTCAATATTTGTGGCCGGCTGTGACATTTCTCCAAAACGTGTTAGGCAAGGGTACTGTTCACACTTGAGCGGTTGTTCTTCGAGGCTAAGCAATATTTACAATTCAGATTCCGAATATAATCCGGTTAACACGTAATCGAACTTAGCTAAGCAACTCTGGAAATCTTGGTTAAGGGGAACTACTCCAAACATAGAGGGGGGATGACACGCCCCGCAAGTCGGAGACTTTAGGTTCATCAGACTCTGGAAGTTATGAGAAACCGGCATTGGAGGCTAGTTCAGGGGCTATTGAGGGAGTCCTAGACTAAGGGGTCCTCGGGCTGCCGGCCTATCCTTTATGGGCGAGACAGGCGGGCCGTTGTATGACTACTATAAGGCTGAGCTATAAAGGTGACTCCGTGCCCAGACAAGAAATCTTCGGAGCCATGGTGTGTCCTCCAAGGAAAGATAAGAGAATCTCCGTTTTTATTCCTTTGTTGTAATCGACCATGTGTAACCCTAGGACCCCTAGTGTCTATATAAACTAGAGGGTTTAGTCTGTAGAGGCTAGAAGAAGAACCATCATCCTACTCACTATCGGTGTCAAAACCGGCCGATCTAGGGCATGGGGTCCCGAACTGTGTGTCTGAAGAACAAAGCTAACAAGGGACAAGTGGGACACGATGTTTACCCAGGTTTGGGCCCTCTTAATGGAGGTAAAACCCTACATCCTTCTTAATTGTATTTGATGAGTATAGGGGCTACAAGAGTTGATCTACCTCGAGATTGTAATGGCTAAACCCTAGATGTCTAGCCTATGAGAATGCTGATAGCCTCTAGGGACTAAACCCTCCGGTTTATATACACACAGGAGGGGCCTAGCGTTGTACAGAGTTGGTTTATGGAAGAAGGAAATTACATATCCGGACACCAATCTTGTCATCCACGCATAGGAGAGTCCTACCCGGACACGGGGTAACTCTTCTGCCTTGTATCTTCACGGCCCATACCTAATAGCCCGGACACCCGAGGACCCCCTAATCCAGGACTCCCTCAGTTGCCCCCGAACTAGCCTTCAAAATGATGATGTAGTATTCCGCTTATGTCTTTGGCTTTTGCAAGGTTGGTTCTTCACTATATATTGGGCGGATAATAGATCTTCCCTGGCTTCCTCGTTCCGTCTTTATGACTCCTTCCCTATCGCCTCGATTTCCACGCACTGGGTGAATGCGAATGGTCCATAATTTTTTTATCAAAAAGAAAACGCCTGGCCACACATGGATGACACCTATATAAAGAGGTCAGATCCCCCATGTTCCATCCACATCATGCAGAAAAACACCAAGACTAGCCATGAAAAAACTTCAAAACATGGACAGCGCCCCAGGTTCTTCTTCGTGCCCCCATGGAACTCAAGAGGGTGACTGGCAGAGCTGCTCAGTGTCTCATATTTAGTTAAGTCGACTCCAGGCGCAGGGGTATGTTTCCCTCATAGATCTAGTCTCCATATGAGCGGGATTGTCCTCAATTGGCAGCGACGTGCTGGCTGAAAATTTCCCCAACCCCAATAAAGAGGAGCAGGTGTGCTTCGTTCCATACCTTTTGCGGGGTTTAGGATTTCCGGTCCATCCCTTTATCAGGGGTTTACTGGAATTTTATGGCATCCAGCTGCACAACCTTACCCCAGGTTCGATTCTGCACATCTCAGGCTTCGTTGCCCTCCGTGAACTGCTCCTGGGCTGTGAGGCCCATTTCAAACTATGGAGAAACTTTTTCTGCCCCGTCCCCCGCCATCGGGGAGGTTCTATATTCGAAGTGCGCGGCGCTGAATTATGGCATATAGCCGGATCAGGCTACCCCATTGGAACTCCCAAAGAGGTATATCTAGAGTGGTCTTCAAAGTTTTTTTATATCGATGATGTCCCACTACCGGATCAAGTTCAGCACGGACTCCCTGAATTTTCCGGCGCTCCTCCGAAGAAATGCCTCAACTGGCATCCCCGAAGTCCCAAGGAGGAGGACAGTGCAGAAATAAAAAGTTTGGTCAGCCAGGTCAGATTATTAGCTCATACCGAGCTATCGATAATCAAAGTCATGGACATTGCAATAAGAAGATGTATCCAGCCTCTCCAATCCATAGTAACTCCTTTATGGTGCTACAATGGGGAAGACGACGCATCTCGTTATAGACGCAAGGGTCCGGATACCTCAGCCGAACTGGCCATGATTTTGGTTTATCTGTACAAGGGTGAAAAAGAAGACTTTCTCCACTTAAATTGCTGAGAAGGTTATTCCATGCACAACCCCATTGAATGGGTAAGATTTCGATTACCCGTGTTGCTTTTTACTGCTGTCATGGTGTCAGGACCCCGATCCTAAGTCACACCGATCTAGCATGTAACACATCATATCACTTTGCAGCCTCACGCACGGTATTCCCACGGGTGCCACCTTACCTGGCGCGCGACCGTTTGCGCCTTTTGGCTCACGTATATTATAGTGTCGCTAGCATCCATATGACAGAGAACCCGGGCCGACATGACTAGTCGTAAACCCAAAGTGGCACTAACTTACAAGGACGGGCATACATGACCTAGCAACGAACGCGTCGGTCATCAGTGAGTGAATTCGGGCTCTAGTAGCTGGGCTAACAGGACTCCGGAGAATCTGGGCTGTAGCAGGCTAACAGGACTCCGGTAGATACCGTGTGACATTCCCCCGAAGGAATAGACATAGGAACGAAGAAGGACACATGCTGGCCAGCCAAAGTGTTCCGGAGCAGTAGCAAGCTACCATGGCTCAGTGGAAGCACTAGGAGACATTTCCCGATAAGAGAGGCTACCAAGGATAAACAACTAGGTTGTCGAATCCCACACATACCAAGCATTTCAATAACATACACACAATATGCTCGATATGTGCAAATACAACATGGCATCACAACAGAACTCTACGACTCAAAGTATTTATTCATTAGGCTCCGGGGAGCCAGATATTACAAACATGGGTCTCATGACCCAACATACAGACCATACACTACAAAAAAAAGACACATCTGTGAAATTTTGGGCCGAACAAAATTATTTTCTGTCATACATATGACACTTCTATGACGATAATTGTGACAAAATCCGGTATCATCATAGATGTGGTGGGCTCCTACTTCAATGACAAAAAAACATGACAGAAAATGGGCTTTTCGTCTTGGGCGGGCCGGAGACGCAGCTGCATGACATTCTTTGGGCCGTCCATGACGGAAAAAACCATGGTAGAAGCGAGGGGGAGGAAAATTTCGGGGAGTTCCGGTTACGGTGGGAGGTCGGGGGCCGAGCGATGCGCATTTCTCTCGTACACGTATGCTCGTGTGTGCGAGGCGTTGGCTCTAACTGAACCCGAGCGAGGCGTTGGGCTCTAACTGAACCCGAGCGATTGAACTGCAGGCTACGCGTTACTGAAACCGAGCAATCGATCGATGGATGTTAACTGAACCCGATCTAGCGATTCCTTCCCTACTGCTGCTAACTGAAGCCA